>NC_068430.1:47555187-47560560 GCF_023373465.1 Oncorhynchus keta | reverse complement strand
GAGAATTTATAGCATGACTTTTGATGCTCCTTGGTTGGAGTCTGAGAAGATTATATGTTGCGATTTCAAACGTAATAATAGTCCAGGATTATGAGGAAAACATTAAGATCCACAACATTTATTCCATGGGACAAAACTAGGTCCAGAGTATGACTGTGCCAGTGAGTAGGTCCGGAGACATGTTGGACAAAAACCCACTGAGGCGATAATGGCTCCGAAAGCCTTTTGGAGTGGGACTGTGGATTTTCCATGTGAATATTAAAGTCACCAAAAATTTGAATATGATCTGCTATGACTACATGGTCTGATAGAGGGAACTCGGAGAACTCAGTGAGGAATGCTGTATATGGCCCTGGAGGCCTGTAAACAGTAGCTATAAAAAGTGATTGAGTAGGCTGCATAGATTTCATGACTAGAAGCTTAAAAGACGAAATCGTCATTTTTGTGTAAATTGAAATCTGCTATTTTATATGTAAGCAACACCTCTGCCTTTGCGGGATCTGTGGGGGATATGATCACTAGTGTAACCTGGAGGTGAGGCCTCATTTAACACAGTAAATTCATCAGGCTTAAGCCATGATTCAGTCAGGCCAATCACATCAAGATTATGATCAGTGATTAGTTCATTGACTATAACTGCCTTGGAAGTGAGGGATCTAACATTAAGTAGCCCTATTTTGAGATGTGAGGTATCACAATCTCTTTCAATAATGGTAGGAATGGAGGAGGTTTTTATTCTAGTGAGATTGCTAAGGCAAACACCGCCATGTTAAGTTTTGCGGATAGCTGAGCTGACTACACTGATTGTGCTAGTGGCAGATTTCAATAAGCTGGCAGGCTGGCAAACAGTCTGCTGCCTGGCCTGCACCCTATTTCATTGTGGAGCTGAGGGAGTTAGAGCCCTGTCTATGTTCGTAGATAAGATGAGAGCACCCTCCAGCTAGGATGGAGTCAGTCACTCCTCAACAGGCCAGGCTTGGTCGTGTTTGTGGGTGAGTCCCAGAAAGAGAGAGGGGCAGAAAACAGTTTTCAACCAGTGATTGAGATGTGAAACTCTGCTGTAGAGCTCATCACTCCCCTAACTGGGAGGGGGCCAGAGACAATTACTTGATACCGACACTTCTTTCTAGCTGATTTACACGCTGAAGCTATGTTGCGCTTGGTGACCTCTGACTGTTTCACCCTAACATTGTTGGTGCCGACGTGGATAACAATATCCCTATACTCTCTACACTCGCCAGTTTTAGCCTTCGCCAGCACCATCTTCAGATTAGCCTTAACGTTGGTCGCCCTGCCCCCTGGGAAATAGTGTATGATCGCTGGATGATTCGTTTTAAGTCTTATGCTGCGGGTAATGGAGTCACCAATGACGAGGGTTTTCAATTTGTCAGAGCTAATGGTGGAAGCCTTCGGCGTCTCAGACCCCGTGACGGGACAAGTAGAGACCAGAGAAGGCTCGGCTCGCTGCTTAATGGGGATAACCGGTTGAAAGTTTCCCTCGACTGAATGAGTGACACCGGTTGAGCATTCCTACAGCATTTCCCTCCAGAAGCCATGAGAAAGTTGTCCAGCTGCGGGGACCGTGCGAGGGATTTATACTACTATCTGTACTTACTGGTGGCACAGACACTGTTTCATCCTTTCCTACACGGAATTTACCCTTGCCTAACGATTGCATCTGAAGCTGGGCTTGCAGCACAGCTATCCTCGTCGTAAGGCGATCGTTCTTCTGTATATTATGAGTACAGCGACTGCAATTTGAAGTCATCATGTTAAGTCTTTATTGAAGACTCATCTCTTCAGTAGGTCCTATGATTGAGTGTAGTCTGGCCCAGGAGTGTGAAGGTGAACGGAAAGGCACTGGAGCAACAAACCACCCTTGCTGTCACAACCCACCCTTGCTGTCTTGCTGTCTCTGCCACTCTCCACTGGGATTCTCTGCCTCTAACCCTATTACAGGGGCAGAGTCACTGGCTTACTGGTGCTCTTCTTGCCGTCCCTAGGAGGGGTGCGTCACTTGAGTGGGTTGAGTCACTGACATGGTCTTCCTGTGTGGGTTGATGCCCCCCTTTGGTTGTGCCGTGACGGAGATCTTTGTGGGGCTATACTCGGCCTTGTCTCAGGATGTTCATTTGGTGGTTGAAGATATCCCTCTAGATATCCCCTGTTCACTATGATTACTATTATTTGACAATGCTGGTCATTTATGAACATTTGAACATCTTGGCCATGTTCTGTTATAATCTCCACCCGGCACAGCCAGAAGAGGACTGGCCACCACTCATATCCTGGTTCCTCTCTAGGTTTCTTCCTAGGTTTTGGCCTTTCTAGGGAATTCTTCCAAGCTACCATGCTTCTACACCTGCATTGCTTGCTGTCTGGGGTTTTAGGCTGGGTTTCTGTACAGCACTTTGATATATTAGCTGATGTAAAAAGGGCTACATAAATACATTTGATTTGATTTATGAAAGCACAGGAATGTCCATTGAGAACTCAGAACGACTATACCATTTAGCTAAGCTAAAAATGACGGGAATAATCAAGTCAATAAACGTTGGGTAGTTAGATAGCCCACAGTTAATATATTGGCAAGTTTTATGTATAACTACTAGCTAGCTAACATACCGGTACATACTGCTGTAATGATATGCTATGTGGAGCGTAAGGACAGCATAGCTAACAAATTGTCAGCCAACATAACGTATAAGGTAACATATTTAGTCATTACTTTACAACATTGAGTAGCAAGCTACCCTTGGTCGTCATGGCAAATCTGGTCTGGATAGCTGAGCTAGGTCTGAACCCCCATCCTATTAGACTTCTTTAGTAAAGGTTGAATAGTATTTTGTTCAGCTATTAGACCCCTCCCCAACTTGCAACAAATTGTTGTTGTTACCATCTCGTTCCTTTCCCTCAACACCTGCACAGGATCGGTACACCCAACCTGTGGGACAGGTACAGAATAGCAACAACAACTGCCCGAGTTACACCAGGAATGCACAATCCATCCATCAGTACTCAGACTGTCTGCAATAGGCTGAGAGAGGCTTGACTGAGGGCTTGTAGGTCTGGTGTAAGGAAGGTCCTCACCAGACATCACCGGCAACGACGTTGCCTATGGACACAAACCCACCGTTGCTGGACCAGACAGGACTGGCAAAAAGTGCTCTTCACTGACGAGTCGTGGTTTTGTCTCACCAGAGGTGATGGTCAGATTCTCGTTTATCGTCGAAGGAATGAGCGTTACACCAAGGCCTGTACTCTGGAGCAGGATCAATTTGGAGATGGAGGGTCCGTCATGGTCTAGGGTGGTGTGTCACAGCATCATCAGACTGTTGTCATTGCAGGCAATCTCAATGCTGTACGTTACAGGAAGACATCCTCCACCCTCATGTGATACCCTTCCTGCAATCTCATCCTGACATGACCCTCCAGCGTGACAATGCCACCAGCCATACTGCTCGTTCTGTGCGTTATTTCCTGCAAGACAGGAATGTCAGTGTTGTGCCATGGCCAGAGAAAATCTCAGATCTCAATCCCATTGAGCATTGGAGGGTGAGGGCTAGGGCCATTCCACCCAGAAATGTCCGGGAACTTAGAGGTGCCTTGGTGGAAGAGTGGGGTAACAACTGGCAAATCTGGTGCAGTCCATGAGGAGGAGATGCACTGCAGTACTTAATGCAGCTGGTGGCCACACCAGATACTGACTGTTACTTTTTATTTTTGACCCTCCCCTTTGTTCAATGGACACATTATTACATTTCTGTTAGTCAAATGTTTTTGGAACAAATATTTACACATGTTAAGTTTGCTGAAAATAAACGCAGTTGACAGTGAGAGGACGTTTCTTTTTTGCTGAGTTTATATTACCCACATACATACCGGGATTGATAAATCATGCAATTATTATTCTCTTGGTTAGCAAAGCATTTAGCTACGAACGCCTGTTCTCGCCATTTTCAGCTGAATGAATCTAACTTTCTTTCATGGCCACTCATAAGAAGGCCAAGTCATACGTTTCATAGTCGATATATAATCATATTTCATGACAGTGTAACGGTTAGCTTCTTTTTTTTTTACAGAAGGATGAAATAACAAAATATATTCTGTCAGGGAATGCTATTCTGATATGTCAGATGAAGAGTTAGACCAGAAAGTCAGCGCCATTAAGGCAAGGATGCCCCATGCAGGATTTAGAATGGTCAAAGGAAGTCTCAGAGCAATGGGCCACCGTGTACAATGACGAAGAGTTATGGAGTCTTTTCAGTGTGTAGATGGTGCAGGTATCATTGCATATTTCCCATCACCTAATGAACAACCACAATACCAGTCGGGTGCTGTACTGACGTATCCTGAAAATGACAGCTGCTGCTCTAGATTGAACGGTCATATCTCAGTTATTGTTTTCATATCTGCAAAATGTAAATCATTTTCTTTACTTTCAGAGAGCGAGCTGATCCAGGGTCAAACATGTTGATATTGCCAGATGTTCACTATCTGAAGGAACAGGCTGTGGAAGCTTTATTGCTGGCAAAAGTGTCCATAACCAGAGGTAAATAGACTGTTCTGTGTTCTTTTTCTCTCTTCCTCTCTGCCTGTCTTGTTGTACATGGAACCAGTCTCACATGCATTAATTAAAAAACTTAAGATGTCAGCTGCTAATTTTCAGATTTACACTGGACTATCTGTTGCTATCTGTTGCTGCCAAGTCGTGGTCCTTCTGTAGCTCAGTTGGTAGAGCATGGCGCTTTGTAACGCATGGCGCTTGTAACGCCAGGGTAGTGGGTTCGATTCCCGGACCACCCATACGTAGAATGTATGCACACATGACTGTAAGTCGCTTTGGATAAAAGCGTCTGCTAAATGGCATATATTATTATTATTATATTAAGTCATGATTTCCCCGGGGGTTAGCCTTGCAATAACCAAGTGGTGAGACACATAGAGAGGTTCTGAACTAGTATTCATACCAAGGGTTTTAGGGTCGGCTACATACTGTAGCTTGCCACACATCCATAGGCACACAGTTATTTTTTATCCTCCACTACACAATAAGAAAGTAAATAGTTAGCTAGCTATGTTTCTTCAGCTGCATTGCAAGGCAAGCTTACACAATTGTACATTCAATTTGCTGTAAATGCTATATTTAGCTAGCTAGATTCTTTACATCCACTGTTTCACAAGACAACAGCCTGGTTTGCTGATTTTCTCAGGAGTCCCTAAAACATTAAACAACACGAATTACACATTCCTTCCCATGTCATAACATTAGCTAGCTAGATGGCTAATGTTAGCTAGTGAGATTTGTAACTTGCTAAATAGCACTTTATGTAAATTAACTTTAAAAAACATTTATCTCTACATTAACTAACA
>NC_068430.1:47547685-47555087 GCF_023373465.1 Oncorhynchus keta | reverse complement strand
CCGTCCCGAATCCGTGATTCGGGGTTTGGACATATGAAGTCTCTGTGTCAAAACTATTTCTAAGATGCATACTTTCAGTTTTTCCGAACTCACTTGGGAGGCTTGCAGTTGCTGGTGCTGGCATGTCAAATACACCGCTGCAGTTGACCTAGCCAACGTCGGCTGACGTAGCCTCGCAAGCCATTCACAGAATGTGACGGCAGAGCTGAAAGCGAATCGTTCAAATTTGGCCAGATTGATATCGAGATTGTGATTTGGTAACATCGCACAGTGAGACATGTAATAATCGCAAAAGACTGAATCCAACATACAGTGTGGGAAGGCCTTAAGGACTGGTCTACGATCAGATTATATAACTCAATGCTGGATAAGAATTTGTGTGTGTGTGTGTGTGTGTCTGTGTGTGTGTGTGTGTGTGTGTGTGTGTGTGTGTGTGTGTGTGTGTGTGTGTGTGTGTGTGTGTGTGTGTGTGTGTGTGTGTGTGTGTGTGTCTGTGTGTGTCTGTGTGTGTGTCTGTGTGTGTGTGTGTGTGTGTGTGTGTGTGTGTGTGTGTGTGTGTGTGTGTGTGTGTGTGTGTGTGTGTGTGTGTGTGTGTGTGTGTGTGTGTGTGTGTCTGTGTCTGTGTGTGTGTGTGTGTGTGTGTGTGTGTGTGTGTCTTTGTCTGTGTCTGTGTCTGTGTCTGTGTCTGTGTCTGTGTCTGTGTCTGTGTCTGTGTCTGTGTCTGTGTCTGTGTCTGTGTCTGTGTCTGTGTCTGTGTGTGTGTGTGTGTGTGTGTGTGTGTGTGTGTGTGTGTGTGTGTGTGTGTGTGTGTGTTAGTTACTCGGGGATTTGGCACAGCGTTTGCCTGTTACATTGGTTATTCCCTTTACATTTCTAAGCCTATCATTTTATATGTTTCTTTGACAGGAAACCTCTTTCTATCGAGACCTTGGCTCCGGAAGAATGAGCAGCCAATGTAAGTCCCTGCGTTGAATAAATGGATGAATAAATGAATGAAATGAATGTCTTGATGGAAGATCATAGGAACACCGTTTCAAATGCAAATCAATAGAATTAAAACACAGTCCAGTGTCAACATTTTCTGATAATTGGAGCTTTCTTTGCTTTGGTCATCCTCCATACCAGGAGAGAAAAGGCAGAGTATTCAAAATGGATGATCCGGGCTGCTTTCAAGGAGCGGCTCTGCTTTCAGTCCTAACCTCTCGGGCCTGTTTCCCTGTCCCTTGTAAGGAAGGGTTGTGATGCCAGTGTTCAAGGAAAATCAATCCCCTGTGCTAAGCTGCCACCTGAGGGTTGGGTTCCTGGGTATTCTGAGGTTCTCTTGAAATATTAGTCTGTGTCATCATAAGTTTTCAATCAAGCCTCAAATGAAAAGATCAAGGTCTGTATTCATAAATTGTCTCAGAGTAGGAGGGATGATCTGGGATCAGGTCCTATCTCTCCCATTCATTTAATTCATCACGATCTGAAAGGCAATGATCTGATCCAAGACCAGCACTCCAGGAAGTGCCCTGGTCTGAAAGTTGAAGTAATAATCAAATGAATGCTTCAGTGCCGGCTTATATCCAACTTCAGGCCTGCTTCATATTTTGTCAGTTTGATGTGGCCCTCCTACTGTATATGTGTGTGGTGCAAGGTTGCACGGCTGGGATGTGTACGTGGTCTGACGCAGCATATGGTAGTGTGTGTGTGTGTGTGTGTGTGTGTGTGTGTGTGTGTGTGTGTGTGTGTGTGTGTGTGTGTGTGTGTGTGTGTGTGTGTGTGTGTGTGTGTGTGTGTGTGTGTGTGTGTGTGTGTGTGTGTGTGTGTGTGTGTGTGTGTGTGTGTGTAGGTTGTGCAAATATTGAGTCGGTTGGCGTCCGGGGGACATAAGACCTGGGTCAAGTACCAATTATTATTATTATTATTATTCCTCCAACTTGAGGCCCTGTTCCAATCCTTTCAAATGCATCCTTCCTGTTTTCCTTCCTTGAAGAGATCGAACATGCTTCAATCACTGAAAGCGAGGGTTCCACTGCTTTCACCAATCCAGTCATTACTGATCCCTTGATTACTTTCGTTAAATGAGCAAGGATGGGTGGGTGGATGGACGGATGCATATTCGTAGTAATTGAATGCGGCCTTAATATAAAAACAGCTCTGCAAATGAGGATGGAAGTGAGGAAGGGAAAATTGGAAAGAGAATGATGTGATTGATGTATTTGACTGTCCCCGCCGTCGCAAACGGGGAAGTAGGCAATTTCCCTGAATCAGAGCGCAGAACGTCTCTTTCTTCCCCTTTCAATCGCTCCAAATTCTCCTCCCTCCCTCCTCTCGCTCTCTCGCCTCTTTTTCTTCATTATGGGATCATTCTTTCCATAAAAACAACAACAAACAAACAACACATTTGTACCTCAACTGCCCTACATACGTACACTGAGTAACATGAAGATGTTTGATATACTCAGTGTACGTGTAGACAATGCTAACTAGCTCACACTGCAGGACATTTAGTCCATCGCCTGAACCAAACGTAAACCACAGCCTGGCTTAGCATAGCATCCTTAATGTCGTCCTTTTATGACAAAGCTTGAAGAACCTGCTCTTTCATAGACTGACATGGTGAAAGCTACAATCCCTTATTGATGCCACTTGTTAAATCCACTTCAATCAGTGTAGATGAAGGGGAGGAGACAGGTTAAAGAAGGATTTATTTAAGCCTTGAGACAATTGAATTGGATTGTGTATATACAGTTGAAGTCGGAAGTTTACATACACCTTAGCCAAATACATTTAAACTCAGCTTTTCACAATTCCTGACATTTAATCCTAGTAAATTTTCCCTGTCTTAGGTCAGTTAGGATCACCACTTTATTTTAAGAATTTTATTTCTTTCATCACATTCCCAGTGGGTCAGCAGTTTACATACACTCAATTAGTATTTGGTGGCATTGCTTTTAAATTATTTAACTTGGGCCAAACCTTTCGGGTAGCCTTCCACAAGCTTCCCACAATAAGTTGGGTGAATTTTGGCCCATTTCTCATGACAGAGCTGGTGTAACTGAGTCAGGTTTGTAGGCCTCCTTGCTCGCACACGCTTTTTCAGATCTGCCCACAAATGTTCTATAGGATTGAGGTCAGGGCTTTGTGATGGCCACTCCAATACCTTGACTTTGTTGTCCTTAAGCCATTTTGACACAACTTTGGAAGTATGCTTGGGGTCAATGTCCATTTGGAAGACCAATTTGCGACCAAGATTCAACTTCCTGACTGATGTCTTGAGATGTTGCTTCAATATATCCACATCATTTTGATTCCTCATGAGGCCATCTATTTTGTGAAGTGCACCAGTCCCTCCTGCAGCAAAGCACCCACACAACATGATGCTGCCACTCCAGTGCTTCACGGTTGGGATGGTGTTCTTCGGCTTGCAAACCTCCCCTTTTCCCGCAAACATAACGATGGTCATTTTGGCCAAACAGTTCTATTTTTGTTTCATCAGACCAGAGGACATTTTCCAAAGTCTGGATTTTTATGCCGGTTTTGGAGCAGTGGCTTCTTCCTTGCTGAGCGGCCTTTCAGGTTATTTCGATATAGGACTCGTTTTACTGTGGATATAGAGAATTTTGTACATGCTTCCTCCAGAATCTTCACAAGGTCCTTTGCGGTTCTTCTGGGATTGATTTGCACTTTTCACATCAAAGTACGTTTATCTCTAGGAGACAGAATGTGTCTCCTTCCTGAGCGGTATGACGGCTGCGTCGGCTGCGTCGTCCCATGGTGTTTATACTTACGTTCTACTGTTTTTTACTCCCAAGGATGAACCAGACTTGTGGAGTTCTACAATTATTGGATGATTTATTTTGATTTTGCCATGATGTCAAGCAAAGAGGCGTTGAGTTTAAAGGCATACCTTGAAATATATCCATAGGTACACCTCCAATTGACTCAAATTATGTCAATTAGCCTAGCAGAAGCTTCTAACACCATGACATCATTTTATGGAATTTTCCAAACTGTTTAAAGGCACAGTCAACTTAGTGTATGTAAACCTCTGACCCACTGGAATTGTGATACAGTGAATAAGTGAAATAATCTGTCTGTAAACAATTGTTGGAAAAATGAATTGTGTCATGCACAAAGTAGATGTCCTAACCGACTTGCCAAAACTATAGTTTGTTGACAAGAAATTTGTGGAGTGGTTAAAAAATGAGTTTTAATGACTCAAATCTAAGTGTATGTTAACTTCCGACTTCAACTGTATGCACTCAGTGTAGACACAGGCACTCAGTGTATATATACCTTCACCCCCACTCGCTTGCTTGGCGGCAATTGCCGTCATTGCCATGGTAATGGCTCATCCCATCTGAAGTGTTGATAGGTTGACAGAAGATCATTAGGTTACTATGCTGCCCTACCAAGCAAAAGGCAGTAACTGCTTATAGCGTAGAAATGAGAAAAATTGCCTTTATTTACCTTGGTTTCCCAGTAACTTTATGCAGTTACTGCTAACATGACTCCCATTTTCTCCAAAACACAATACAATAGAGGCAGGATATTTGTCCACGTGATTAAGCATGTATTTAATGTTGCAGCAGTTACATTAACTCATTTTTGACCAAATGAGCTTGGTAGGGCAGTATGGTGATATCACAGGGGAATGATACACTGACTGACCAAGTTCTCTGAGAGGACAGGGGACCCTGAACTTGTGTCCTCTGTTCACACTACTGTCACTGCTGTCACACTGCCAGCCCATTGAAATAGCACAAACAAGAAACACAGAACGTGACCTCTGACCCGCCTGTCAAAACAGGAAGTTCCTGTGGAAGGTCAAGGTTATGTGAACAGGTCAGAATGGCCACCATGACCCCTGGATGCTGTGGATTGGCTAAGCATTTGTGACCGGCTCAATTCGATCTTATGCAGCAAAATTTGAATTTTTTAATTGGATAAAAGTAGACAGAGCTAGAAAATAGTATATCATACACTGCAGTTGAGGAACAATGGGAAAGTAATTCTGCTTTGATAGTTGATGAACATGTGACCTCCCTTTTGAAAAAATGGCCCTTGAATATTTGGTACAACTACTGGAGAGCTCTTCTTTGTCTACACCCATTCAGCATCATTCACACCCTCTTAAGCTTTAGCTCCACCCGTCTCTTTAAGGATTCACATGTGAGGCCATGTACTAAACAACCAAAGATTTCAAGACTGATGGCTGGTTTATATTACAGGTGTGTTCGTAATCTCAAGTGCTAGAGTGAGTCTGGGCGTTCGGAAATTCAGAGCGCTGTCAGATTGTCCGTTCGTATATTCAAAGCATCAAACTGGACGCTCTGGCCGGTGAGTAAGGTTGATCCGAACATTCTGACCTCACAAAAGGAGTCAAGCACCCAAGCTAACTGGCTAACATTGGCTAGCTTGCTAACTAGTTCCAGACACAAATGTGAGAACAGCTCACTCTGACAATGTTACTCGCCCTAGCAGAGATGGTTAGGCTGTTTTCATTTTATCCAGAGCGTTGGTGACTGCAACTGTGCTGCTGGCAGCAATTGAATTACATTTTTTCCCCAACGTTTACTGACACCAGCCACATTCAACGGGTGTTGAGCGTTCGTACATTTGTACGTTTTCCTCCACTCTGGCACACTCAGACGAGAATGCTCTGGAATCGGAGTAGATAACCAGAGCAAATTTACCAGCTACGCCAATCGACAGTTGTCGCAGTGATATCATGAACATGCTTCTCCCTCTCTGTCGCGGATGCCATCATTGCCCTGAGTTGCAATAAAGATGCAATCCAGAGACAGGTGTTTTATACAACAGCCTTCTGTGTGTTCTCTTTGATCGTCTGCATATTAGCAATCAAACGGCAGGATTTTCTCCATCTCAGCTTTCATACTCTAATTCCACTGATTTCAAGACTCGGTCCTCCAGAAAGTGGAGAGCAACACTTATGCAGTTCTACTACGTGATATCTTTCCAAATATCTGCGTTACAAAGGATTAACTACAGATACTGACCAGTTCATGTTATCGACAGAAGCGTGTTACATGGCAGACCAATCCAGTTGATGGACGGAGAAACTGCTCTAGTGTGAGTGCTTAGTGTTGATTATCTGGATTGTTGGACGAGGTGTAATGGAATGGTCTTAATGTAATAATGTGCACAAGATGGGGGGTTATAGCGTAGAGTGATGCTGTTTTATAATACAAGGGATGTTTTAGCCATCTGCCTGGGTCTTTCTGGTGTGTGTGTGTGTGTGTGCGTGTGTGTGTGTGTGTGCGTTCGTGCGTGCGTGCGTGCGTGCGTGCGTGTGTGTGTGTGTGTGTGTGTGTGCGTGCGTGTGTGTGTGTGTGCACACGTGCATGTGTCTCGCATCTCTGTATGTCGGTTTGTATTAGGGTTTCTTATCTGCCCTGGATCTAGAGATAGCAGACCCAGCTGTAGCCTAGAACACCCAGGTCTACTGCTCTGCTCTGTGCGCATGGTACTCTGGGATAGCTGCCCATGTCCGTTTTATTCTCTGCTATATAAATAACCCACTGTGCACACACACACACACACACACACACACACACACACACACACACACACACACACACACACACACACACACACACACACACACACACAATCATGCTAAAAGTAAAGTAGTACAAGACAACCTCAGAACGTTTCTCCAAATTGTTTACTGCACCATACATCAGGGTGGCCTCATTTTCTAAAGGGAAGCTCTGTTGAAACAGGGTTAAAGAAATGTGGCGTGAGTTCCATTCTGACCGTTACCTGACTTTACCCTCCTGAATCTGAGTGGAATGGTTCGTTCTGGTGGAAGTGTCCTGATGATAGGGTGATCCATCCTGTTGCTCTCACCTCTCCGATCCATCTCAGATCTACAAGGGGAAGTCGACAAGGGCATATGGGAAGGAAGGGTGCATGTTTTCAGAGTGGAACCTAGCCCTGGCGTCTGTATGTTGTCACCGATGAAAAGGTAAACAAACGTGAAATTGAATGGCTAAATCGGCCCTGGGCTAACAATCCATTGAAAGCTAAGAGTTTAGCTAGAGCCTCTGTTATGGCTAAAATCCTGCAATAGCTCTGAAATTCAGAATAGGAGCTATAGACAGTGTTAGTTAAATACCATTTCTTTATAACTATGCAAAACATGCTTATGTATAGTCCATGCCATGAGGCAAATGACTATCCACCACCAATGTACTTATATTATACTACTTTCAAATTATCATTAATTCCATTGCTGTAAATTTCTCTACCTTCTGTTAATAACAGACCCAAATGAAAACAGAGGAATTCCATTTCGCACGGCCACGCTAACTACTGAAATTAGATCATAACTCAGTATCCGTGTTCGCCTCTTAACTTTTAAAATAACAACTTTTGAAGGGCACGGAACATA
>NC_068430.1:47534886-47547585 GCF_023373465.1 Oncorhynchus keta | reverse complement strand
TCACATTCAGTATATTCATACTGAATGTGTATCTATGGAAATTCTGCATATATATATATATATATATATATTTGTTTATTGTGGCAGCACCATTTCACAGAGTCAAATTTCTGTACATGCAAATGTTTGGCGAATAAAGTTGATTCTAATTCTAAAGCTGGTTTATCATATGTCAGTTTAGATTTTACGTGATAATGCCAGAGAAGCCGGGTGTTTGGAGGATATATTGGCACTGGCGTTGTTATGCCCGAGACAAAGTCTAAATGTTCCTTTGACCTACTGGCTGGCAATGTTAATTTTCCTTGCTTGCTAACTAGCCAACTACAGCTAATTTACAATCACATCAAACAGTGCAGCCAGAATAACAGCAGCATTTGCATTTGTTTAAGGTGTTTTCTAGTGACATTTATTTGGATACATCCATAACAATGAGCTAATGAGGCGAGATTTCGACAGGAATAGAAAATGTGCTCGTCAGGACACTTGTTCAGAGGAGCCAACCAAGAACATATCTAACACAATCACTTCAAACTGAAGCTGCAAAGACCGCAAACTAGTTACACTTAATTTCATTGTAACATTTTTTTCAAATTGACATTTCTTTGTATATATCCATAAATATTATGCCAGCTGATTCATGATTTTTGACTGGCTGAGAAACGCTGCCTGCCTGTTCTGTCCGTCCCGATGTTCATTACTTTGGGACAGCTGGAAGATCGAATTTGAATATTGAAACAATGCTGCAAATGTTGGAGAGACACAAAAAGGTTTATACAAATCTCTGCTGTTAAAAACTAAATGTTAGTCTAAAAGAAACGTGAGAATGTCTAGATGCTTTTATAGTGGAGATCATGTATAAATTGCCTGGCTGAGCTGATGAGACGGTGGATAGCGCAGTCAAATGGAACAGAGTAAATAGGCAGCTCGGGTTTTCCAAGTCGTTCGGCACTTACTGCCCAAGTTGACTAGCTAGCTAAACAGAAGTCTCTTTCATTCTTTTGTTTAATTTTATATATTATTTTAAATGTATTTTTTATTACCAATGTAGAAAAGTCTGTATACATACAGTAAGTACATAAATAGACAATGATACATATGCTAGGGGTACAACAAATGAAAGATTATACAAAGACCTTAAAATAAACACACGTTTTGATTGTTTTAACAGCTTTCTTATTTGAAGAATGTAGAATGCTCTAATGTACTGCTCAATTCCTTATAGAAAACACGGAAGAGTGTTTTTTATTAGTGAATTTACATTTATGAATATGAAATTTTGCCAATAGCACAATTAGATTTGAGGTAAAATTGTTTTTCTTATTACGGTTAAGAAAACCGAGCAGCACATTACAAAAGTCATCAAGAATATTAACAATTATAAAACTGAATCTCTTTCCATAATTGTTTTACATGTAGACAATGGCAAAATAAATGTGAAACTGTTTCTGGATGCTCAACACAAAAAGTACAATTAATGTTCATGTCTTTTTTAGAGTTTCTTCAGGTAATGATTCGCAGGGTAATACTTATGGATTAGACCTCTTGACCCTGTTAACAAGGTATGTGTGGTAATAACCAGACTTTTCCCCAACAGATATTAGTGACCAATGTATTCCAGTAACTTGTGACATAAGGAATGGATATACAATATCCCTTTGAAATAAAGCATCTGTTGTTTTGAGGGAGCGAGGAGAAACATATTTTCCCTATTGAGAGTCAACTGGATTAAGCGAGGTAGGGCAAGAAGGTGAGGTCTGGCTACACCTCTAAATAACATGAGAGTTCCATATGGAATATCATCAAAGACTATGGCGAACTCTACAAGGATATTGTAACGAGATAAAAATTCCTCATAATTGAATAACAATCGTTCTGTATTAAAAAGTTGACTCACCAGCGGATATGATTATTGAACCAGTTCATAAAAAATAAAGACTTGTTTGTATACAAAATGTCATTATTGTTCCAAATGAAATACCTATGCGGGGGGAAATTATGTTTAAATATTAACGACCACGCTATGAATACTTGTCTATGAAGCTAAACAGAAGTCTCTGCAGTGCATTGATAACAGAAGGCTCCGTAATAGACAATCAAAACATTGGACTGGCCAATGGTGGGAATTTGTGACTTTGTCCATCACTCCAGTGAAAGTGACCAATCTAAGGTTTCTAAACACGCATCTGCCTTTACGCCCACCCCCATCAGCCTGAAATTCAAAGGTGCCAAGACTTAAGAGAGAGCAATTTGAGAAATTGAGAGCAAAATCTTTACAATGACAAATGACTATTGCTGGTTGATTTAAAACATTTTTTTTTTTACATTTGAATCACGTTTCTTTGCTAACAGTTCTATATGTAGACTCAAATAATGTGGGGTTCAACAAGGGTTCTTCTAAGATCCTCAAAGTTCTTTGAAGAACCCTAGGGTTCTTGGCACTGAAAATTGCCCCCTAAAGGTTCTTCCGAGAACCCCATAGAAGGTGGGGTTAATTGAGGAGCCTCTTTAGTTGGTGGGGTTCTTGCAGGAACCTAACTGCCCAACTGAAACATTTTAATTTGAAAGGACAGTAGGTGCAGGCACTTAACTGAAACATTTAAAGATCTCCTCAATTTAAGGAAAGGTTTGTCCCTTGTATGATCTAAAATGTTTTATGATGATGTCATCTATCTTTTCATATTTGTTCAAATCTTTCTAAAACAGAAAAATTGACACAATTCAATTGATATCAATCAGCAAAGAGGTAAGAATACGAATATGTTGAAGGCTATCTGTATTTGGTGTAGATGACTGAACTGTTTTGTCTATGTCTGCAGGTATATTAGACGGGAGTCATACAAAGGTATGACAATTGGAAACGGTATGTTATGCAGATCACATGTACCATCCTTTCCTTTACCTGTTCAATGAAAATCCCATAGGCATCTACATTATGGACAAGGTATGTATGAAAACCATTATCAAGTTTTTTTTTTTTTTAATTCACATTTACCACAAAAACCAAGGTATTGTGTTGTGTGCATGTTTTGTTAATCATCTGTATAAATTACTATTTTTGTGATTCACAGACTTCACCCTCCCTACACCTCTGATGAATAAAACAGGAAACCTGTTTGATCACCATGCACTGCAAAATCCTTCTGGCTATGGATACGGAGAACATTAAAAACATGTTGGTACTAGGTGGCAGTATTTTCATTTTTGGAGAAAAAAAAACGTTCCCGTTTTAAACGGGACATTTTGTCAGGACAAGATGCTAGAATATGCATATAATTGACAGCTTTGGATAGAAAACACTCTAACGTTTCCAAAACTGTGAAGATATTGTCTGTGAGTATAACAGAACTGATGTTGCAGGCCCCAGGTTTTGAAAGCGCTGCGTTCCAATGAGTCCCTATTCAGCTGTGAATGTACCATCAACGAGCTTACGCTTTCTACGTATTCCCCAAGGTGTCTACAGCATTGTGATGTAGTTTTACGCATTTCTGTTGAAGAATAGCCGTAGGCGGCCACATTGCGTAAGTGGTCACATGGTGGCTCCGAGAGATTCTCGCGCGTACAGAGGTAGCCATTACTCCAATCCGTCCTACTGAAAAACGAATTGTCCCGACGGATATATTATCAAATAGATATTAGAAAAACACATTGAGGATTGATTATAAACAATGTTTGCCATGTTTCTGTTGATATTATGGAGCTAATTTGGAATATTTTTCCGGTGTTGTGGTGACCGCAATTTCTGGGTGATTTCTCAGCCAAACGTGAAGAACAAACGGAGCTATTTCGCCTACAAAAATAATATTTTGGGAAAATGAACTTTGGCTATCTACCTGGAAGTCTCGTGAGTGAAAACATCTGAAGTTCACCAAAGGTAAACGATTTAATTTGATTGCTTTTGTGATTTCCGTGACAAGGTTGCCTGCTGCTAGCAAGGCATAATGCTATGCTAGGCTATCGATAAACTTACACAAATGCTTGTCTAGCGTTGGCTGTAAAGCATATTTTGAAAATCTGAGATGACGGTGATTAACAAAAGGCTAAGCTGTGTCTCAATATATTTCATTTGTGATTTTCATGAATAGGAATATTTTCTAGGGATATTTATGTCCGTTGCGTTATGCTAATTCGTTTCAGGTGATGATTACGCTCCCGCATGCGGGTTTGGGAGTCACAAAAGGGTTTAAACGCATGAGGATATACCCATTGGACTTGGGACTCTGCTGGTAGTTCACCTCATATTTCAATTTTTCAATTCTGTTTTACTGCTAAAATCATAATTAATCCCAAAAGGTTATTCGAGGATCCATTCAAAGGAGTTCTTCAAAGAACTTTAGGGGTGCCCCCACTGTTTCAATTTGAAGAACCCCTAAAGGATACTCCAGGAAACGTTTATTTGTAGAATGTAGGCCTACTGTTAAAGACATTTTTATTTTGATCTGTGACAATTAATTTTTTTTTATTTAACCTTTATTTAACCAGGAAAAGCCCATTGAGACCCTGAGCCTGCTTTTCAGGGAGACCTGGCCAAGAAGGCAGCAAAAATCAATGCAATACATAATTAAAACATAATACAATACAACAACATGATCCAGCCTAAAAAACAAACATTTTACACTCCTCTGTAACAGAGTCTCCCATCAATATTTTAAATTAATTCAGTGGCACTAACATATCTAGATGAAACATGGATTGTAGATTATTCCATGCGTTTGGTGCACAAGAAGAGAAGGCAGTCTTGCCTAATACTGTGAATGTCCTGGGGACTTTATGTAGCAACCACCTAGCAGACCTGTTGTTGAAGGAGACCAGACTACAGAGGTAAAGAGGAGTTTACCCAAAAGGGCATTGTAGATGAGCACATACAAATGTATCTTTCTGCGCATATAAAGTGAGGTCCAACCTACCATTTGGTACAATGTGCAATGGTGGGTGTGTGACCTGGCATTTGTAATAAAGCACAAGGATGATAAACAGAGTCCAGTCTCTGTAAGACAGAGGTGGTTGCATGCATATGCAACAAGTCGCCATAATCAATTACAGAGAGAAATGTGGCCTGAACAAGCTTCTTTCTAGCCATAAGCAGGAAGCAAGCCTTATTACGAAAATAAAAACCCAATTTCAATTTAAGCTTTTTCACAAAATTATTGTTAATTGTTTACTCCATGTGTAAATCTGTGTTATCTGTTCACACTGCTATGCTTTATCTTGGCCAGGTCGCAGTTGCAAAATGAGAACTTGTTCTCAACTAGCCTACCTGGTTAAATAAAGGTGAAATTAAAAATAAAAAATGAACAACTTGTCATCCAACCAAATACCTAGGTATTTGTAGGATGACACTTTTTCAATGGATAAGCCACCAGATGTGACAATGCTAATGTTCTCTGGCAGAGTTTTAGCTCTGGTAAAGGTCATGAATATAGTTTTTTGTACATTTAAGACCAGTTTGAGACCATAAAGGGAGGCCTGCAGTGACTGAAAATCAGTCTGGAGCTCTTCAATAGTCTGAACCAGAGAAGCAGCACATTAATATATAACTGTATCATCTGCATATAGATGTAACTCCCATTTCCCACATCATTAATAAGAATTGAGAACAACACATAAGCTACAATGGAACCCTGGGGCACATCTCTATTCATCAAAAGAAAGCTAGATGTTCTACTCTGTCAAAGTCACACTTGCAAGCTTTCACAGCTCAGGGTACTGATCTAGAGACTCATCCAACTCCCCCGTGAGAAGCACTCTTTCTAATTTTTGCAGAATGTTTAGACTATCCTGGTCAAAAACGGTCGCCAAACTGAACCTCCACACAATCCAACACTTAAAAAAAATTCTGCCCTATAGTGATCCACTGCTTTGCCAGCAAATCGTATTGAGTGTCTCAATGGATTCAATCAATGTTGTTGCTTTCTCATACAGTGCAAGGTAGCTTTCGTTATTTCTGCTGTTTACCCCACGCACTGGATAACTGGACACTGATTGGATTTAGCTGGTGTGCTGTTAGTTACACAGTGGCGGTGGGTTTGGCAGTTTTGATGTGCTGTGAATTTTACAATGGCTTTTCTCCAGTTCCTAAATCCTGCATTAATGAAGGCAGCATCCGCTCTTTGGCCAAAAGATGGATGGCTTGAAAACCCTTGGCGACAGTGAAAACAACTCCTTTTATTGATGGATTATAATGTAGCCAGGGAAATTATGAAACCATCTCTCTTGAAATGTCAACACTCTGTTGGCAAGAGTTTGCTGTTCTATAAATTGTGGGTGTGGCTGATATGGTTTTGTGCCATCACTGAGGTAACTGGACAATGCTGTGCCACTGTCCCCTATACTGGTGCAGCTGGCAACAAGGTTGACACCTGGTCATGCGGTGGCTGTGCCAGTGTCTCCTATACTGGTGCTGCTGGCAACAAGGTTGACACCTGGTCCTGCCGTGGCTGTGACACTGTCCCCTATACTGGTGCTGCTGGCAACAAGGTTGACACCTGGTCCTGCCGTGGCTGTGATAGTGTCCCCTATACTGGTGCTGCTGGCAACAAGGTTGACACCTGGTCCTGCCGTGGCTGTGCCACTGTCCCCTATACTGGTGCTGCTGGCAACAAGGTTGACACCTGGTCCTGCCGTGGCTGTGACACTGTCCCCTATACTGGTGCTGCTGGCAACAAGGTTGACACCTGGTCCTGCTGTGGCTGTGACACTCTCCTCTGAAGTCTCTCTCCTTGGCTCTTTCCCTTTCACCAACTCACTGCCTCAGTCTTCTAGAAAAGAAACAAGGTGTTTGCCGTACTCCTAACTACCAGTACCCAAAACTACACAATTAACAGCAATACCATTGCCTTAAACAAATCTTAGTTCAGCCACCAGTTTAGGTTGAGAGTGGGGTATCCATGGCATTTTCCAATTATGTCCCTATTTTACAAGTCCAAAAATGGAGAACCTTGCATAATGTTGCCAAACAAAGACCCAACAAACTTACCGGAGACTCCCTGTCTCTGCCAGTCTGTCCCTGCCCATCTGTCCCTGCCCACCTGTCCCCAGCTCTGCTGTCTGTGTGCCCTCTGTTGCCTGATCTGCCTAATGACATCATTGTGAAACGTTTCCATTAGCATTTCACTTCTTTCTAATGAACATTTTATCAACTAGTCTTAGGTTACTAGGGTTCTTGCTTTGCATTTTGGTGTACTGAAAAATACTCTGATGTCTGTCTTTTTACTTTTTTCTGACTTTTTTCTACCTGGCAAGCTGCACAAACACACACACGGTGTGTAGGTTATTTACAGTAGGAGATGGGCTTCTGTCATCTTATCTCCTATCATTCTAATATAATAATAATAATATAATAATATATGCCATTTAGCTGACGCTTTTATCCAAAGCGACTTACAGTCATGTGTGCATACATTCTACGTATGGGTGGTCCGGGAATCGAACCCACTACCCTGGCGTTACAAGCGCCATGCTCTACCAACTGAGCCACAGAAGGACCACATTCTATATGGGCTTCGATCTAAAAGGTAGCTAGCAAATGTGAAACGGATTGCAGTGACAAGAGTTGAAAGCTGTATGAGTTCACCATTTACACAACATATGCTGCAACCTTTTGTCATTTTAATATAGTTTGTTTCATATTGGCTGGCTTCCAACAATAGCTGAATTTGCAAAGCTAGCGAGCACCAATTCCGTTTCTGTGGTGTTTGCTATATCGTCAGTTTACTCCAAGATCTGCACACGTGCTTCAATGTCCCATACCGACAATTTAGCTTTTGCAACGAGACAATTATAGATAATTAAGACAATGGTAGAAGAGAGTTTAGTTCTGTTCAGTTGGGAGTTCAGTTTATCGCTAACCTTATCACAGGGACTTTGAAGCACTACAGCTGCATGCTGATCTTGGAATAAATTGACGATAGCAAAGATTCCATCTTTGACGACGCCACATAAATGGAATAGGTACTAACTAACTTGATAGTTAATGTTTGCCAGCTAGCTCTGAAAATTCAGCTAGTGTGTGTGTGTAAACCCTGCCAATAAAATAAACATTGCTATGGCGCGAATTACTGGTCCTCAACATCTCAAACAGCAAGACTGACTATCTACTACATGGACAGACTTCATTAATGTGTTTGTGTCGGGAGCATGCTATCTACTTAGTCAGGCAATGCCCATATTATTCTGACATATTTTAGAATGTAAAAACAATGCCAATGCATAATGCCATTGGGTAGCCCCCAAAAAAAAAAGCTATATATAGTTTTTTTAAAATCCATCATTGTTTTTGTCTAAAGGCTATTACAACAATGACATATAAAATGTATGTCCTTGAAAATTACAATGAAGTGCTTGAAAAAGTAATTGAAAGTACTTGAATTTGACTTGCCAATGTCTGTATTAACCCTGCATAGTCTACTTGCTCAGCCTGCAAATGAATCAAATCAAATCAAATTGTATTTGTCACATACACATGGTTAGTAGATGTTAATGCGAGTGTAGCGAAATGCTTGTGCTTCTAGTTCCGACAATGCCGTAATAACCAACAAGTAATCTAACTAACAATCCCAAAACTACTGTCTTATACACACAAGTGTAGGGGGATAAAGAATATGTACATAAAGATATATGAATGAGTGATGGTACAGAGCGGCATAGGCAAGATACAGTAGATGGTATCGAGTACAGTATATACATATGAGATGAGTATGTAAACAAAGTGGCATAGTTAAAGTGGCTAGTGATACATGTATTACATAAAGATGCAGTAGATGATATAGAGTACAGTATATACATATGAGATGAATAATGTAGGGTATGTAAACATTATATTAGGTAGCATTGTTTAAAGTGGCTAGTGATATATTTTACATCATTTCCCATTATTGAAGTGGCTGGAGTTGAGTCAGTGTGTTGGCAGCAGCCACTCAATGTTAGTGGTGGCTGTTTAACAGTCTGATGGCCTTGAGATATAAGCTGTTTTTCAGTCTCTCGGTCCCAGCTTTGATGCACCTGTACTGACCTCGCCTTCTGGATGATAGCGGGGTGAACAGGCAGTGGCTCGGGTGGTTGTTGTCCTTGATGATCTTTATGGCCTTCCTGTAACATCGGGTGGTGTAGGTGTCCTGGAGGGCAGGTAGTTTGCCCCCGGTGATGCGTTGTGCAGACCTCACTACCCTCTGGAGAGCCTTACGGTTGTGGGCGGAGCAGTTGCCGTACCAGGCAGTGATACAGCCCGCCAGGATGCTCTCGATTGTGCATCTGTAGAAGTTTGTGAGTGCTTTTGGTGACAAGCCGAATTTCTTCAGCCTCCTGAGGTTGAAGAGGCGCTGCTGCGCCTTCTTCACGATGCTGTCTGTGTGGGTGGACCAATTCAGTGATGTGATGTGTATGCCGAGGAACTTAAAACTTACTACCCTCTCCACTACTGTTCCATCGATGTGGATAGGGGGTGTTCCCTCAAGTCCACAATCATCTCCTTAGTTTTGTTGACGTTGAGTATGAGGTTATTTTCCTGACACCACACTCCGAGGGCCCTCACGTCCTCCTGTAGGCCGTCTCGTCCGTTGTTGGTAATCAAGCCTACCACTGTTGTGTCGTCCGCAAACCTGATGATTGAGTTGGAGGCGTGCGTGGCCACGCAGTCGTAGGTGAACAGGGAGTACAGGAGAGGGCTCAGAACGCACCCTTGTGGGGCCCCAGTGTTGAGGATCAGCGGGGTGGAGATGTTGTTGCCTACCCTCACCACCTGGATAAAATTAACTACTACTGAAATTATGCAAGCATCATTCCCTTTCCTGTCAGATCACATCCATTTCCTTCAGGTAATTATAATGCCTTGATACAGGTGATATGGAAATAATAGAATAGATACTTTACTATCCATTCTATGAGAAACTCGCTTATTGGCAGTGGCAGGAGACCAGCAGCCGTCCGACTGACAGTTAAGATGTAAATATATAGCAATAGTAAATAAGTCAAAGACGGGTTAGCGATCTGACTCCTGGTATTGCCCTGATTTGGTTGTTGCTCTGCTATTATCAAAGATAGGGTAGATACAGTATCTGACTTTATGGATTGGTTTCCCCTCCAGTGGCGACCCGTCATTCAGGGCAAGTGGGGCAGAGCCTGTTTTGAGCTCCACCTGTTTATCGGTTTTGCATGTTATTTTGTCATTAATAAGTGTCACATCAGTTTCCAAACAATGTAAAAATATATATATAAATAATAATTGAGTTAATAAATACATTAGAAGTGCCCATCCAAGAAGGCTCAAGGTCATTGGCACAGATAAAATCAAATAGAATTTTATTTGTCACATATGCCGAATACAACCTTACCGTAAAATGCTTACTTACAAGCCCTTAACCAACAAAGCAGTTCAAGAACTAGAGTTAAGAAAATATTTGCTAAATACACTAAAGTAAAAAATAAAATAAAAAGTAACACAATAACACAACAATTGCGTGTGATAAGTTTGTCTCCCCTCATTTGATAGTAACTAAATGAACCACCACAAGGGGTACAGGTTAGTCGAGGTAATTTGTACATATAGGTACTGTAGGCCAGGTGACCATTTGGATCTAGACTTGCTGTGCGGTAGCAGAGAGAACAGTCTTACTTGGGTGACTGGAGTCTTTGACAATTTTTGGGCCTTCCTCTGACACCACCTAGTATATAAACTCAGCAAAAAAGAAATGTCCCTTTATCAGGACCCTGTCTTTCAAAGATAGTTCGTAAAAATCCAAATAACTTCACAGATCTTCATTGTAAAGGGTTTAAACACTGTTTCCCATGCTTGTTCAATGAACCATAAACAATTCATTAACATTTTCATGTGGAACGTTCGATAAGACACTAACAGCTTAAAGACAGTAGGCAATTAAGGTCACAGTTCTGAAAACTTAGGACACTAAAAGAGCCCTTTCTACTGACTCTGAAAAACACCAAAGAAAGGTGCCCAGGGTCCCTGCTCATCTGTGTGAACGTGCCTTAGGCATGCTGCAATCAACTGGCAAATCCTTTTCAATCCTTGTCATATGAAGATAAATTATAGATAAAACGAATCTGTGATCATTGGCCATTTGACATGGACTTTACACAACAAGTTGGAAATCGTAATTCCACAATGAGGGGTTTGGAAGGAATCGGTGGCTAACTGCAAGCGTTGCAAAGCAATCACTAGCCTGCTTTCAGTGGACATAAAGAGGATTAAAAAGGGTTATATTACATGTGAAAACAGCCAAAAATGCCCAGTACAACCCCCCCGCCAGGTGTAATAAATATAGTTGTGTTCCAATTGTCTACCCTAATCCTAAAGTTACACATTCCCTGTCATGAAAATAAAAGTGTTGGATTGGTGAGCAGAGTTTCATGCTCCCGCCTCTCTCGCCTCTTCCACAATGTTGGATTCAATGTTGGACTCTCCTCCTCCCCTGTAAAAATGTGACATTGATGATGCAATTCATGTTCACAAACACTCTTATTTGAAAACTATGGTAGGATATTCATAATCATAAAATAAACAAGAAAACTGTGTGATAGCTTCTATTTTCAGTAGCAAATATAATGGGCTGTATACCAAGTATGCGTCCGAAATGGTACTACTGCACTACTTTGGCTCTGGTCTAAAGGAATGCATTATACTGGGAAAATGGTGTCATTTTAAAGCCCTGTTCACTAGTAGAGGTCGACCGATTAATCGGAATGGCCGATTAATTAGGGCCGATTTCAAGTTTTCATAACAATCGTAAATCTGTATTTTTGGAAACAATTTTTTTTTTCTCCACCTTTATTTAATCTTTATTTAACTAGGCAAGTCAGTTAAGAACACATTCTTATTTTCAATGACTGCCTAGGAACGGTGGGTTAACTGCCTCGTTCAGAGGCAGAACGACAGATTTTTACCTTGTCAGCACGGGGGATTCAATCTTGCAACCTTACATTTAACTAGTCCAACGCTCTAACCACCTGCCTCTCATTGCACTCCACGAGGAGACTGCCTGTTATGCGAATGCAGTAAGCCAAAGTAAGTTGCTAGCTAGCATTAAACGTATCTTATAAAAAACAATCAATCAATCATAATCACTAGTTGATGATGACTCCTTGCTGTCCCCAGTCCACCTGGCCATGCTGCTGCTCCAGTTTCAACTGTTCTGCCTTACTATTATTCGACCATGCTGGTCATTTATGAACATTTGAACATCTTGGCCATGTTCTGTTATAATCTCCACCCGGCACAGCCAGAAGAGGACGGGCTACCCCACATATGCTCTCTCTAATTCTCTCTTTCTTTCTCTCTCTCGGAGGACCTGAGCCTTAGGACCGTGCCCCAGGACTACCTGACATGATGACTCCTTGCTGTCCCCGTTCCACCTGACTGTGCTGCTGCTCCAGTTTCAACTGTTCTGCCTTGTTATTATTCGAACATGCTGGTCATTTATGAACATTTGAACATCTTGGCCATGTTCTGTTATAATCTCCACCCGGCACAGCCAGAAGAGGACTGGCCACCCCACATAGCCTGGTTCCTCTCTAGGTTTCTTCCTAGGTTTTGGCCTTTCTAGGGAGTTTTTCCTAGCCACCGTGCTTCTACACCTGCATTGCTTGCTGTTTGGGGTTTTAGGCTGGGTTTCTGTACAGCACTTTGAGATATCAGCTGATGTACGAAGGGCTATATAAATACATTTGATTTGATTTGACTAGTTAACTACA
>NC_068430.1:47529280-47534786 GCF_023373465.1 Oncorhynchus keta | reverse complement strand
AATAATCTCCAAATTAGATATTAATTTAGAATCCTCCAATCCTCTAAATCAAATTATTGGTGGAGTGTCACGACATTGAAAAAAATATTTTTTAGATATACTGTAGGCCTACCGTAGGCGACATGAGTCTCACTAATGTTGAGTAATATGCTGTTAAAAGTGGTGTAGGTCTATTTTTGTCACGACTTCTGCCGAAGTCGTTGCCTCTCCTTGTTTGGGCGGTGCTCGGCGTTCGACGTCACCGGTCTTCTAGCCATCATTGATCCTTTTTTCATTTTCCATTGGTTTTGTCTTGTCTTCCCACACACCTGTTTTCAATCCCATTCATTACCTGTTGTGTATTTAACCCTCTGTTTCCCTCATGTCTTTGTCAGAGATTGTTTATTGTCAGTGTAGTGTTGTTTGTTGTATAGGTGCGCGTCGGGTCTTCGTACCCATATTTTGTTTATGTTCTTTTCCTGTTTAGTGTTATGGAGCATGTTACTAGGACATTATTAAAAGACTCCATTTTACACTCCGTTTGACTCTCCTGCGCCTGACTTCCCTGCCACCTATACACATATGCCTGACAGAATCTCTGACCAATATATATGAAGTCAGCAGGAGACGACACTATACCCATGGACCTGGAGGAACGCATTCAGGAACAAGCGAGGAGCTTGACTGTATCAGCTCCGTCATGGAGCACATTGTCCAGAAAATGGATCGCTGAGAGAGACAGGGAGTTTCTCCAGCGCCACCACCACCACAACCGGAATCTCCCGTGAACGTTTTTCCTCTCCGGAATCGAGGATCCATTTATCCCTACCCACGGGATACAACGGAGATACTGCCGGCTGCCAGGGTTTCCTCCTCAAGCTAAACTTATATCTAGCCACGGCCTCCCCAGTACCATCTGACCGTGAGAAGAGTTACGCCCTCGTCTCATGCCTCACCGGGAAAGCCCTGGAATGGGCCAGCGCTGTGTGTAGAAGGGAGGATGCGGCGTTGGACCATTTTGAGGAGTTCACCCGCCAATTCTGGATAGTATTCGATCACCCACCTGAAGGCAAAGCAGCGGGTGAGCTCCTCTATCATCTGAGGCAGGAGACGTGGAGTGCACAGGATTTTGATTTGGAGTTTAGGACCTTGGCTGCCGGCGCTGGATGGAGCGACAGGGCCTGATCGACCATTACCGTTGTAGTCTACGCGAGGACCTCCGTCGGGAGCTGGCCTGTAGAGACACTCACCCTCACCGTCGACCAGCTGGTGGACATGTCCATCAAGCTGGACAACATGCTGGCTACTCGTGGACGTCTAGATCGGGGTCTGGTTGTTCCATCCTCCTGCACCCTCTCTCCCGAACCTATGGAATTGGGAGGGATGGTGCGCAGGGAGACCGGAGGGGGTTCCCGCTCGAGCACCATTCATAGTCGCAGAGGGCACACTGCTGGTCGGTGCCGGGTTGGTTCCTCTGGGAATAGAGAGGGCAGGCAGGGCATTCTGGCGTCACCCCAGGTGAGTAGGCACCATTCTCATCCAGAGCCCTCTGCTGCACTAATGTTTGTCTCTGTCTCTTTTCCTGATTTTTCACTGCATTCCCAGTATAAGGCACTAGTTGATTCAGGTGCGGCCGGGAATTTCATTAATAAAAGTCTAGCTCATATTTTAGGGATCTCTATTATTCCTGTGGATATGCCTATTCCTATTCATGCCTTAGATAGTCGAACCATTAGGGTCGGGGTTTATCAGGAGGTTACCGCACCTTTGTGATGATAACGCAGGAGGGTCACAAGGAGAAGATTAGTCTTTTCCTTATTGATTCTCCTGCGTATTCCTAGGTGCTAGGCCTACCCTGGTTGGTTGTCATAACCCCACTGTTTCTTGGCCACAGAGGGCTCTCACGGGGTGGTCGAGAATGCTCAGGTAGGTGTTTTGGGGTTTCCGTTGGTGCTACTACGGTATTTCAAAAGCATATTGATGTTAGAAGCAATAGGATTTGAAGCAATAGCCTACCCACCCTGAGGGTTTTATTTTTCTTGGAATAAAAACACTATAACATTAACCTAATTAATTAAGCTAAATTTCTTAAAATTAATCCCATATACTATGTTCTTAGAACCAAAGGTTTTAAATTCTCTAGTACAGCCAATATTGAAGGCTATTAAATGCTTCTCAAAGATGCCCTCTGGTGGTCAAACTAGCACTAACTAGCATTAATGGTAACAATGGCTGACAATTAAATAACATGCCATAGAATTCTGCGGTAACAAGTACATTCTTTTCTTTAGGAATGAAGTAGACAGAAAAAAGTAGAAGTAGACAGAAATTGAAATAGTAAAGTACAGATACGCCAAAAAAGTAGTACTTTAATGTATTTTTACTTTACACCACTGAGCTAAAGCTTAAGGCTTACCTGCAACCAGCCCTGCGGTACTGAGTGTGTGTGTGTGTGTGTGTGTGTGTGTGTGTGTGTGTGTGTGTGTGTGTGTGTGTGTGTGTGTGTGTGTGTGTGTGTGTGTGTGTGTGTGTGTGTGTGTGTGTGTAGAGAGACATATGACTTCTTCGTGTTAGCAGATACAAGCCAAGTTTGGCATTTGTACACGAAGGACAAGTTTCTATTCATGAGGTACAAGGTAACTGCCAAAAATAAAATAAACACTTCAATAAATGAGGGATACAAAGTATATTGAGAGCAGGTGCATTCACACAGATGTGATTCCTGAGTTAATTAAGTAATTAACATCCCATCATGCGTAGTCATATATACAATTATTTTGGCTACAATGGCTAGAGGAAGAGATCACAGTGACTTTGAAAGAGGAGTCTCAAAGGACATAGGGGGTTTAAAGAGTCTGTGCATGTGTGTCAGTCATCAGATCTCAACCCAATTGAAAAATTTGGGAGTTTCTGGAGTGATGCCTGAGACAGAGTTTTCTCCACCATCAACAAAACACAAAATGATGGAATTTCTCATTTGTCACATCCCTCTAATAGTTCCAGACACTTGTAGAATCTATGCTAAGGAGTATTGGAGTCCACATTCTGATTGTGGCCAAATTTTGTGTCAGGTGTAGACTAATAAAATATGCATTGTAATCTAATTGTGATCAGATCTTCAGCTCCACCTACGGAGGCAGTCAGACACACATTGTGTCTGGGAATCTTACAAGTGTAGAAGGATCTGGACAGTGAAACCATTTAAATCATAATTATTCCACCCTCAAAAATAATTGACAGGTGACGCCATTGACTTATGGCATCAATATGTCTTAAAATAAAAAAATATTTGTCAAATAATTTGTATTCAGGGAGGAACCAGGATATCAAGGTGCGAACAAAATGGACGATAAGAGACATTTCACACCATGTGTAGACACAATGGCTACAATGTGGGAACAATTAGAACGTGGATAAGATCAGCACAAAAGACCCATGTTAGCACCAGGTATAAACAAGATCTTAGGACCACTTAACCGTTGGCCTACTATTTCCGCAACCCTGTCTGTTTAACATAGAGATATGTTTATTTGCATAGGCCGCTTCTCAATCCACCACATCCTGATATCGCCCCTTTTGTATCTGCGGTGAAGGGTGGCAAAGCTAGACAGGTGTTTGTCAGACCATGAGACATCCCAAAAATCAAGTCTTCTCACGAAAAAGTCTGTAGCGTCCGAATGGTTTGGCCTACAAACTGTCATGACCTCTCTATGGAAAGATGGGACGCAAGAACACGATGTTCTCCAGGATACCCACAAGCCTCACAAGACTTCGTCTGAAAGTCTCAGGTCTTTAAGGCGATGAGTTTGAAAAACACATGATAGTTTAAAAAATGGTTTCCTGATCTTTCTTATATCTCTCAGGTACATTATATGACAGATATTTCAGAACAAAATTGCCTTAAGATTTTGTTTTGTTGAACTATCTGTTGTTCCATGTAGTGAATCTTTTATTCAATGTGTTTCTATTGGCTAATAGCAGTAATGCCAAATTCAATATTTCATTCAATAATTGTTTGTATATATATATATATTTTTTAAAAATTCAAAATCAAATAGCTAAATAATCATTGGTATGAACATCTTAAAACAATTCAAGATGTTATTTTATGTTGTTTTATAATCTCCGCCAGTTTAGACAGGGCTTAGACTCAAGAGGGTTAAAACAGAGCTGATGGATTGGGCTACCTCCTCGCCTTCTTACTAATTCTGTGGTACTGCAAGGCCTTCTTAATGATAGCAAAGTGTTAGCTGACTCAGTAATAGTAACACGTGTCATGTCTTTGGCAATGCCGGATTAAGTGATATGACATGCTCTTCTATAAATTCTTTCCTCTGTCATTAATATTACCCGATGGGTCTAATCATGTAAATGTAATTAACTAGAAAGTCAGGGCACCAGGAAAGAATATGTATAGAGCTGTTCTTTTCTGAATAAACTCTTAAAGACCTAGTCATATTTTACATCAATAGCAGTCAATATTAATTGTCACCTTGTTTTTTAGTCTCACCTGAAAGTTGTAAATTCTTGGTTTTCTTCACAAACCCTGGCTAATAAGTTGAATCAGCAATACAAAATTGGGTTTAATTATTTATTTACTAAATACCTAACTAATCACACAGAATTACATATACACAGAATGAATCATACCTTGATTACAAATTATGTCAAAAAGGAAAATGTCCCTAGCGGACGGAACAGATATGACAGCTGGTTACACAAAGAAAAAGGGTTGGGTTTGAGTGAAAGAGCGGGAAGACTGAAGAACAAAGGGAGAAGCGATGTCACTATCGGGCCGTAGGCAGCTACTCTAACGTAAATACAGAATCTTATGCATTTGAAATTACCGCCCATTTGGAAAAGGAAAATGCAATAAATATTTACTCTGAGCTTGTAGGTTGGTCGTACATGCTGGCTGGTGTTGGCCAACAGAGATCTTTCTGTCCTCGGAAGAATGTCTCTGGTGGAACATTGGATACGTTGTAGTAACGTCGTTGTGTGGTAGACGGGATACTCTGTCTGTCCTCTCCTAGCCCACGTTTACAGCGGCTGCTGCTAACTCAACGGATAGGAGGTATCACTTCTGTAGCGAATAAGAGTTCAAAGTTCATACCATTCGCAACCAAAGCTCACGCTGAGGTTGGCTTCATTCTGTAGTTATTATCTGAACCCTTCTGACATCTGATCGTCATCCTAATGTACCCGGGACAGAAAGTTATATTGTCGTCAAGGCTTTATATAGGAAGGGAGAGGAGGGCGTGTTTCATAGTTTATAACCAATGTCTCTTCACGTGGGCGGGCCACTGAGTCGGGCCTAATTCACTCATGAAAGCCCATTTCTCACATTTTAGAAGCTAAAATCACATTTCATCCTCTCACAAATAATTTCATATTCAAGCATTTAAATTGCACAACAATTCCATTTGAATCTGATAACTATAATGTGTAGACTTTCCACTGTACCGTTTATGTCATCCTATCATTGATGAGAATGTATGAGATGACAACCGAACTGACATCATATTCA
>NC_068430.1:47476795-47529180 GCF_023373465.1 Oncorhynchus keta | reverse complement strand
CGTGCCGTCCTTGACCAGCTCTCCCGCTATCTCTCTCAGAATGACCTTCTTGATCCAAATCAGTCAGGTTTCAAGACTAGTCATTCAACTGAGACTGCTCTTCTCTGTATCACGGAGGCGCTCCGCACCGCTAAAGCTAACTCTCTCTCCTCTGCTCTCATCCTTCTAGACCTATCGGCTGCCTTCGATACTGTGAACCATCAGATCCTCCTCTCCACCCTCTCCGAGTTGGGCATCTCCGGCGCGGCCCACGCTTGGATTGCGTCCTACCTGACAGGTCGCTCCTACCAGGTGGCGTGGCGAGAATCTGTCTCCTCACCACGCGCTCTCACCACTGGTGTCCCCAGGGCTCTGTTCTAGGCCCTCTCCTATTCTCACTATACACCAAGTCACTTGGCTCTGTCATAACCTCACATGGTCTCTCCTATCATTGCTATGCAGACGACACACAATTAATCTTCTCCTTTCCTCCTTCTGATGACCAGGTGGTGAATCGCATCTCTGCATGTCTGGCAGACATATCAGTGTGGATAACGGATCACCACCTCAAGCTGAACCTCGGCAAGACGGAGCTGCTCTTCCTCCCGGGGAAGGACTGCCCGTTCCATGATCTCGCCATCACGGTTGACAACTCCATTGTGTCCTCCTCCCAGAGCGCTAAGAACCTTGGCGTGATCCTGGACAACACCCTGTCGTTCTCAACTGACATCAAGGCGGTAGCCCGTTCCTGTAGGTTCATGCTCTACAACATCCGCAGAGTACGACCCTGCCTCACACAGGAAGCGGCACAGGTCCTAATCCAGGCACTTGTCATCTCCCCGTCTGGATTACTGCAACTCGCTGTTGGCTGGGCTCCCTGCCTGTGCCATTAAACCCCTACAACTCATCCAGAACGCCGCAGCCCGTCTGGTGTTCAACCTTCCCAAGTTCTCTCACGTCACCCCGCTCCTCCGCTCTCTCCACTGGCTTCCAGTTGAAGCTCGCATCCGCTACAAGACCATGGTGCTTGCCTACGGAGCTGTGAGGGGAACGGCACCTCAGTACCTCCAGGCTCTGATCAGTCCCTACACCCAAACAAGGGCACTGCGTTCATCCACCTCTGGCCTGCTCGCCTCCCTACCACTGAGGAAGTACAGTTCCCGCTCAGCCCAGTCAAAACTGTTCGCTGCTCTGGCTCCCCAATGGTGGAACACACTCCTCACGACGCCAGGACAGCGGAGTCAATCACCACCTTCCGGAGACACCTGAAACCCCACCTCTTTAAGGAATACCTAGGATAGGATAAAGTAATCCTTCTCACCCCCCTTAAAAGATTTAGATGCACTATTGTAAAGTGGCTGTTCCACTGGATGTCATAAGGTGAATGCACCAATTTGTAAGTCGCTCTGGATAAGAGCGTCTGCTAAATGACTTAAATGTAATGTAATGTAAATGTACGGACGGTCTGACATTGCTCGTCCATATTTTGATGTATTCCAATTCCATTTGGGTGTATTGTGTGGAATGTTGGAACATGGTTCGATCTTACTTGTTAGACTTGACTGTGCTGTTGGAGCTCGTAACACAAGCATTTCTGCTAAACAGGTGTATGTATATCTCTACTGTCAGAGCATCTTACAGATTACTGCACCTGTACATAGCCCACCTATAGTTTAGGCCAAACAACTAGCTCTTTCCCTACTGTATTTAATGAATTTATTTTGCTCCTATGCACCCCATTATTTTTATTTCTACTTTGCACATTTCTTCCATTGCAAATGTACAATTCCAGTGTTTGACTTGCTATATTGTATTTACTTTGCCACCATGGCCTTTTTTTTGCCTTTACCTCCCCTATCTCACCTCATTTGCTCACATCGTATATAGAGTTGTTTATACTGTATTATTGACTGTATGTTTGTTTTACTCCATGTGTAAGTCTGTGTCGTAGTATGTGTCGAACTGCTTTGCTTTATCTTGGCCAGGTCGCAATTGTAAATGAGAAGTTGTTCTCAACTTGCCTACCTGGTTAATTAAATAAAGGTGAGAAGATTAAAAAAAGGGAAAAAAATGTGGCTATTTGATTAGGACTTTTCTTCTATGTGTCGCAACTCCATTTCCACTTTATGTCCCCGTTAGGGAGGTGTAATTTATGCTGCAGGCTAATTACAAAATTGTGGTCCAAGTTCAACTCCTAGCCTATAGGGTGTGGTAACAGGCCCTCTGTTATTTGTTGTTGTACTCTGCATGTGAAGTACTCTGCATGTGAAGTATCTGCACTGTAGCCTATAGAAGAAGTAAGCCCTTGTTAATAGGGGAACGCAAGCAGTTGAAGGGAACAAGTGACAGAGTCTAACCTGCTGTTGAACACAAACTCCCAGTCCTATGATGTTGCTCTGTGAAGAAGGTTAGCTTTTCAGCATTCAATTCCTGGCAGCCTTCTTCTCCCTGGTTGATTTGTGAATGTGACTGGTTAGAGAATGTTTGGCTTGGGTATCCAAGGTGTTTGAGATTGTTGAGGACCAGTGTTCCGAGGGGCTGACTGTGACATCATAAAGCGGAATGTAGTTAGCATGCTGTTTGAGGGATTCCTATTCAGTCCGTTGCGGCCTTCCAGGCAGTGCAGTTGTGCTTCAAGTGTGCTCTCTCTCTGTGTGATGACTTGTTGTGCCTACACGGAGTAGAGCTACGAACGGACGTGACATTTGGGTTAAGCCTAAGCCTTTTCGTAACCTTAACCTATTTCTTCTAACTTGCTATTCTTTGTGCTTTGATGACACTAGCTGCATCCCAGCAAGTTGAAGGCCGGCAGCCACTAAGTAGAGGTAAGAGACAATTATGGCAACAATAAGTTGTAAGATGAAACCTAGTCACATCTGAGATGTGAATCAACTGCACTGATTGATCAATCGCCAGTATGTGCCCTTGGGCCTCATTTGTCCCCTTTGAAATGACCTGTTGAGATCATTCGATGCAACATCTGAGGCTATCTGGCCTCATACCACTATTTCCATAATATAAGGCTATGTTATTGGTTTTTGAAAAAGTACCATACAATATTTGCACATGCCTATCACCTCTGTACGCATAGGAAAACGATCCCTTTATTGTGTGTGTGTGTTGGGTGGGTGTCTGAGGAATGTTTTACAGCGTTTCAGCTTGCAGAGGTATCACCACCCTTCCCATGGCCACCTGGATCCTGTCTAGGGAAGAAAACGAAGAATGATGTTATTACATGGCCTTCAAGAGCTACATGACTGCTGAGGTGACATATCGGACCCCTTAGGATTTGTGGCATTCCTTGTGTATTTGTTTCCCGTATGTTCCACTTCGTTTCTCCTTTGTACTTGTGACACTATTAGAGTTTTTTTACGCCTATCTCTATTAGGTGTGACTGGCAACTGCAGTGGGTTGAATCCTACTAGTTCAGTGTTTCCCAACTCCAGGCAGGGGTAGAGTAGCCATTTGTGTTGTAGCCCTGGAGAGGCACAGCTGATTGAAAGAGTTGAATGAGGTGCAACAACAACAACAACAACAACAACAACAACAACAACAACAAGAACAACAGCAATCAATGTGAAGAGTGGGACACAGATTAGTAGTGGATCCCCCAGTTGTCACAGTTGGGCCTTGTGTTCAACATAGCTCAGTATTTGAGTGTGTTTCCCGCACATGTAAGTAGCTTTCATTTCTTCTTCCTCCATAGTTCCCTAGAACGAACGCCCTCCCCTTTGCAGCAGAGGCCAGGCAAAAGCGCGCGCTTTCTGTGCCACTGGCTTCAATCAGGTCCACCAAACGCAAATAATAAACTCAGCTAGCGAACACACAATGTCTGAGAATGGCAAAAAGCTCACTCACTCATTCATTCACACAGGGTTGTACAGAGACAGAGGACACTGAAACAAACAGCCTACCAGATGATACAAAGTGCTCATTGAAACAATTCAGACATAAATGAGACAATGTTAATATGTTCAGATTTTGTTTTTAACCTTTATTTTACTAGGCAAGTCAGTTAAGAACAAATTCTTATTTTCAATGACGGCCTAGGAACAGTGGGTTAAGTGCCTGTTCAGGGGCAGAACGACATATTTGTACCTTGTCAGCTCAGGTGGTACATAAAGCCCTGAAATCCTTAGATCAGAGAAAGCCGGCAGGTCCTGATATTCTGGATCCCTGCTTTTTAAATATGGCAGCTGATATCATAGCTGAACCACTTACAACTCTGTTCAATCTAACCCTGGAATGTAATGAAATTCCAAAGATCTGGAAATCAGCATCTGTCCTACCACTTTTAAAAGGGAGAGATCCAACTCTTTAAATAATTATAAGCCAATCTCAAATTGTCACCCCTGGTGAAAATACTTGAAACCCTTGTAAGTGAACAGCTAAAATAGTTTTTATTTACTAACTCTGTTTTATCAATGTACCAATTGGGCTTCAGGAAGAAGCATAGCACAATTACAGCAGCCATGAAGGTTTTAAATTACATCACTGAAGCCATTGACAAAAAACAGCACTGTGTCTCACTTTTTATTGATCTCTCTAAGGCTTTTGATACAGTTGATCATGCTATACTAAGGCAGAGATTGTCGAGTGTAGGTCTTTTGGAGCATGCAGTTGCATGGTTTGCTAACTATCTGTCTGATAGAACTCAGTGCACTCAATTTGATGGGCTTATGTCTGTTAAATTGTCTGTCTTGAATGGTGTGCCCCAAGGCTCTGTACTTGGTCTTCTCTTATTCGCTATTCTTATAAATTATTTAGACAAAAATGTCCAAAATGGACAACTTAATTTTTATGCTGATGATACTGTTATTTACTGTTGTGCCTCGTCTCTTACAAAAGCTTTCCAGAACATGCAAACTGCTTGTTATACTGTTCAACATACCTTGTGTCAATTGAAGCTTATCCTCAATACTCACAAAACTAAACTAATGGTGTTTTCTAATGCAAGAAATAGACCTCTGAACCTTTCACCTATTACTACCTGTAGGGCAAGGAGATTGAGGTTGTAACCTCATATACATATCTTGGAATTTTAATTGATGACGGCCTCTCTTTTAAATTGCATATTCAACAACTTACAAAAAAATTGAAGCTGAAATTGGGATTTTATTTTAGGAGTAAGGCCTGTTTTTCTTTTGAAGCCAGAAGGAGGCTAGTATCAACTACATTTATGCCTTTACTAGACTATGGGGATATTTTATATATGAATGCTTCCGCTCAGTGTTTGAGATCAATTGACACTCTTTACCATGGCACTTTAAGATTTATTTTAAACTGCAAAACCCTTGGCCTTCTCTAGTCACTCGTAGGCTCAGTCACTGGTATACTTTTATTTACAAAGCCATTTTGGGTTTACTACCTTTTTAGTTGGCCATTTTTATTGTTCAGAAATGTGGTGGGTACTCTCTTCGTTCGCTGGACTTTATCCTGCTAACTGTTCCAAATGTCCCAACTGAATTTGGTAAAAGGGATTTTATGTACTCTGCACCATCGTCTTGGAACACCTTGCAAAATACTTTTAAACTGGAAGAACGTGTCCCGATTGGTGTTTTTAAATCACTGATGAAGGATTTTGAGGCTGATTCCCTGACCTGTCAATGTTTTTAATTTGATGTTTTTATTTATTTTGTTATACTGTTGTGAATTCAATGGTTTTTACTAGATTACTTGTAGTTTTCATGTTGTCTGTCTGTCATTTTTTTTTATGACTTGGTGCTGACTATCTTGACCAGGGCGCTCTTGAAAAATATATTTTAATCTCAATGATTCCTTCCTGGTTAAATAAAGGTTACATAAAAAATAAATGTCTCCTGTATTTTGTTTCCTGTATGTCTCCTAAATGTTTTTCATTGATTTTATATCAAAATACCAGTATAATTTACAGTACCTGTATGTCTATCCTGAGTTTACTGTGGTATGTTGTGTTCGTCTCTACGTGTTTCTAATGAGTCTCACAGTCACCTTGTATTTAACATTTATATGTGTGTTATGCTGTTGGAGTTCTGTGTCTTGTTCCCGTGTTATACTGTATCTACAGACAACGTGCAGTAGACAAAGTATTAGTAATGCCTCAAAAGTTGTTTCTCCATCCCAAAAGACACATGATCAGGAACGATTGGTATCGGTAGTCCTGGTGGTGGTGCAATACAAAGATGAGTCGTATGACTGTAGAGGCTTGAACTCTGACCTCCTCTGTGGTACTCCATTCAGGCAGGCTAAGGAGGAAGTTATTAAGAAGGGGGTCCCAACCTCAAACTAGGCCCCCAGGGGACAAGAAGCCTGGTCATATAGTGGGGGATCCTCGGAAGGACAACACCATGGACTCAGGACAGCATGTAAAGGTGTGCTTATTCAAACTCAAACAGCAGGTCAGGACTGGTGACACAATGCAGGTGGACCTTGTAGTCAACCTTTATTCAGGGTTGATGTCAATTCCATTTCAATTAAGTCAACTCAGTAAGTAGAATTAAAATTCCAATTCCCTCTTTACTTTCTTCTCATTGAAGAGTATCAGAAATATGGAATTGGAATTTCAGTTATCTTCCTGAATTGACTGAATTGAAATGGGATTGACCCCAACCCTGCCTTTATGTATACAGGATATCCAAAATATATCTTGCAGGAAGGACTTGCTCACGATAGCAGCAGTGGTCCGTTTTAAACTTTATTTCAACTACTCGGTTGCTATTCTCTCTTTTAACTAGATAAATTCCTTGTCATTAGGTTCTCATAATGACTAAGTCAGCGTTGGGTCTCTAGTGTTAAATTGTAGCACTGACATGTCTGTGTTTTGTTCCACAGACACAGAGCAGGATGAAGCTGATTGCTGACAACTATGAAGATGCTCACTACCACCCCCATCCTCCTCACCACACCCAACCCCAGCAACCCCACCCAGGCCCCCAGGCTCAGCTCCCCCAGCCACAGTATCAGCACCTTCCCAATCCTATAAGGTCAAACTGGCTCTAGATCAGCACTATTCTGAAACGTTTTATGGCAAAAGACCTAGAACTCAGAACTGATATTATTTTACTCATTGTAACTACTAAAGTGGAGCACTTAATGTACTTATCCAAACACATAATCTCTTACTCATCATGAATTTGATTGCCAAATCTAAAGAGAGCACTTTGAGATGCTGCAATTCTAGTAATATTCAGGTCCATTTTGTTTTGACAATAACATATGTTCTTACAGACACTAATTGACAAAAAGCAGGCTGTCCCTCTCAGTTTCCTATCCTCTCTGTGGTGTGGTGGTCTAATGGCTAGAGTGTTGCATTGTGGTTCTAAATCTATGTTTAGATTAACTCTACGAATGTGTCTCAAATGGCACCCTACACAGTAGTGAAATACCTTTGACCAGATCCCCCTGAGCCCTGGTCAAAAGTGGTGCACTATAAGGTATAGGGTGCCATTTGAGACAAACTTCAACTCTACTGCAGCTCGTTCCTGATATGAGGTGAAAAGACACCCAATTTCTATGCTCAGCTTTGCTCTGCAGTCATGGCTTGATCAAGCTGAAAACTCTTAACCTATTCAACCAATACACTGTTGTAAATATAGCGATGTGGCTCTTTATTTAACGGAGGCAATGCAGATTGGATTGATAGGCAACAAGCAGACTTATATGATGTCAACATGACTATTTCTTTAATCCTATTATACCATGGCAATGTTGAAAACTTGTTTCTGATTGGTGGAAGGGCATTCTTGAACGTGCATTTTTTTCACTATGGTATATCAACATGGAATAATGCGATGGCTATAGTTAATTCTTCCATGTTCTATGTTTGAAAACATTATTGGCATTGTTGAATTAGATTTTCATTATAGCAATCTGGGACTTATGGTTTGGTTAGCTAAGCTGGCAAGCCTTTTAGTTAGGTTACCAAGGTAACAACTGTAGCTCTCTAGTAAACTTGTTAGCTACTTCAGTGGATGTTGAACACATTTCTAGGGGCAAATGTGTTAAATTGTAGTCATGGTATAAAGGCCATGTTTGTTGTTACTGCATATCCTTAAACATCCTGGCAATAATTGGCTGTTGAGACTGTTCTGTATTTTTGTATTTTATTTGTCTTTCTTACGAAAACATTATTGCTAAGGTGTAACTGCAGTTACAGTGCAGTATAACTGCTGTTCAACTGCAGTACACTGCAGTTATTCTGCAATTACTGCATCCAAAATACCACACTCGACTGCTGTAATCATTTTTTTTGTAAGGGATCACTACAAAGCTATAGCTAGCGCGTCGTGGAACACACATTCCACGTCGTTCATTCTTTTCCATAGAACGCACAGCCCCTCGTTGATTATCCCTTACATAACCTTTGACTTGTACTAACTCCTTTCTACTTTCTTCACTTCCTGCTGACATTTTCTGCTGGCCTATAACACTGTGACCGATAGGATGACGAGGAGAGCATCTAGAACAGCACACGGATGGAGGCGTGAAGATCCTCTCACTTTTGCATCACAGTTAACGGATTCAGAATCCTCAATTTTCAGGTCATTTACTTCTGAATACTTGAAGTAGGGGGTTCTCCTACTATGAGAAGTGAATATCCAGCACCTGGTGTATAGAACATGGTAGAAAACGTGGAACACTTCATTGTGCTGATGCATGCAGATTTTTATGTAATGTGCCAATTGAGTGTGAAAGGTTGGGGAGAATCTCCTATCCTCTATGCAGAGTGAGATCTTGATGTGCAGTCAAACTGTTGAGGATTAATCAATGTCCTATCAGTTAACATACACCAGGGTTATGTTCATTAGGGCAAGCAATGTTTTAAAATGTTTTGTAACGGAAAATGAGAATGAGCGTTTCTCATTGGACAAGTCCAGGTAGTCCTTCCCTGTTTCAGTGCATTTTTTTAAATGTTTGGTGACTAATGAACACGACCCAGAAGTTGAAGGCCAACAGACATCACCAATAGCAATCGAAGGAGTAAAATACCTTCTGATTCAGAGTATGAGAAGCCTAATACAGGCAGACAGATTCACTTTCTTTGTCGTGTACAAGTTGCATTTGATTTATTGTATTATGGTGAAAATGCAAACCTTTGGATGAAACATGAAAAATTATTATTGATTACATTTTTTTTATCAGTTTGGCTGTTTGGCTGAGAATCAAAACACTCTGGTCTCTATGTATATAGTACTGTATGTCAGTTTGGGACTGTACTATTTGTAATAGTAAATGCTTTCTGCTGTACAGTAAAGATTTAGGAACAATTTAAATGTGTGTCCAGCATGCTGAATGATTACTTGTGGGCTTATTTCCCATGATGCTACAGTCCTCATACATTAATTGCCTCTGCATCGTGACAGTGTGATGTTGTGTTTGAGAGTGGTGTTTGTCTCCTCACCTGCTGTGTCCACCTAGTAGACAACATGTGCAGTGTTATGAGAGAGGCGGCATATTTTTGGGGTGTTACTCGTGTAAATCTGTGTGTGTGTGTGTGTGTGTGTGTGTGTGTGTGTGTGTGTGTGTGTGTGTGCGCAAGCATACGTGTGTATGTGTGCTGTGGGTGTGTGTGTGTAAGAGACAAAGAAAGAGCGCGAGAGAATCAAAACACTCTGGTCTCTATGTATATAGTACTGTATGTCCGGTTATAAACTACACATGAAGAACTGAGAACACATGCATACGTTCACTATGTATCATAGCTATGATACCTCTCCTACAGTATTATAGCCACCTCTCGTCACCTCAGAAAACTAACCTGCTGGTTGGTTGACCATGCTGTCCAAATGTGCATTCATGGTACTGTATATAAAACAATTAAATGATCAGCCTGTGGAATGTAAGTAGTTATGTGCTGTGTGATTGAGTTGTTATTGCTATAGAACAGTCTCCATTTTACTAATTTACTGCATCTGTATAAATGCACTGTAAATGGACAACAGAAGACACATAAAACATAAAAACTAAAAACTAAAACATAAAACTAAAATGTCAAAGACAAATCTTTTACTCAGACAGTCAAGTTAGTTTGTTGGTTTTGAAAATGTAATTGAAGCCATATAATTATGCAACATATCAGCTGTTAAAGACAAAAGCTACAGACAACAAAAATAGTAACAGAGAAATGAAATGTTCCTCTGTTCCTCTGCAATGTTAGCCACAATTTCCGTATGAGACTGGTTTCTGCTATCTGTGGTTTTCCTGTGAACAAGCTCCACATTAACTTCTCCATTCAATCAACCCTCTCTGACACAGTCACCATCTTCTGTGAAGTCAGACTAACAGTCTGTAGATGTCTGATAAATGGCGTTGTTCATCCCTGATATGGCTGGTCATCTGTTTTTAAGAATAATTTATTATTCTAATAAGAATAAATAAATTAATAAGATGATCAATGGAATAAACCACAATTATTACAGAAATATATAAAGAGTTCCTGAAGTAAAATATTAAAAGAGGAGAGAGGATCCTGTAGCACTAACAGATGATGGAACTTGGAATGGAGGAATAACTCACCGAAAAGGAGGATATTCATTTATATTTCATCCTCCTTTTCGGTGAGTTATTCCTCCATTCCAAGTTCCATCATCTGTTAGTGCTACAGGATTCTCTCTCCTCTTTTAATATTTTGGTTAGGTCCGGATGTGACAAGGGGTGGTTTGTTGTGTTTTGTCAGTCAGCACTATTATTATAGCTTCATATTCGTTTTGTTGTTTTGTAAGTTTGTTTAAGTTTCTTTTCGTTTCATTAAAGAAGATGTATTCTCATCACGCTGCGCCTTGGTCTCATCGCTATAACGAACATGACAATGGCTTCTGGAGTGGGCGTGTTCCTGATGGGATTGACAGCTGCAGGAGGACCAGTGAGTACTTCTGATTCTGCATTTAAAAAATCATTTGCAAACATTTTCCTTTGTCATATTAATGTAATTGCCTTTGACATGGGTTAATCTTTCAACTCATTTTGGTCATATTGTGTAGGGTAGGCTATATTCAATCAAATAATATTGCCTGAATTGTTTTTCAGATAAACAATTCTCAGAGGTAAGAATTCCCCTTGTGAATATGATGACGATTGTATCAACCTTTAGTTCTGTATTGTCCATGATGGGATGTTCTTACCATAACCTTCTTGTATACTTTTATGTTGTACAGACCTACATCCAGACAGGATGATCACAGTCAATGTATGTTCCTAACAAAGTATCAAGCAATGCACATACTACTAACACAACTACACACATGCAGGTACAGACACAAATTGTCATTACATGTTCATTTTGTTTCTGTTGTAGATGATTTGATGATGGGAGCAGTGAGCAGTGCAGGCATGTTGGATTCAAGGGATGCTGGGATCTATTCCCTCATCACCTTTGTACCGTCCAAGTTATTGCCCTCAGGTGAGTTTGTAACAGAATGCCTTCAGTACCCGTCTTCCCGACCTGGGGTGAGAATTTGTTACCCTCAGCACAATAACACTTTGTCACTCAATGTCAACTGTACAAACATAAAACATAAAATAAGGTGTAAGTCAGAGCATCTTGAAAGCTTGAGAACAGAGCTGTACGTCTACAGGGTGGTTTGAGTCAGGAGGAGAAGTGTGAAGGTACATTAAGCACAGCAAAGTAACACACACATCCAAACTTACAGTACGTGTGAGGGCACACACACGCAAACACACAAACTCTAACTCGGAGTTGTACAGGCCCTGTTGAAGAAAACGGAAAGTCACCTGAAAACGACAATGTAAGTTCAGAATCACCCACTGTGTTTGGTGATCGACTCTCGGTTTCAGATTGATGTTTCATCTATTTAGAATACATTACATTTACAGTACTGTAGAATCAAAGGACTGAAGTTAAACTGTCTGTTCCCTTTCTCAAGTCTGAAACGTACCACGTATACAGCACAATCCCCAACAGACCAGTTGTCAGGACCCGGTTGCGAACCCGGGTCTCCGGAGTGAGAAACAGTCACTTAACCAACTGAGCCACGAATAGTCAGCAGAACCCAGAAGATGAGGCAGACACAACAGTACTTGAGACGGTGTATTTAATTAAGTAAAAAGTGAAGTTCTTCAAGAAAACATGTAACTCCACAACCTCAAAAGGAATCCTACAAGAACAAAGGTAATCCTCCAAGACAAAAAAGGTAAAGCACAAAAAGCCTCAAAAGATACTCAAAAAAACAAACAAACAAGAACAAAAAAAACAGAATTCCACAAGAGAGTCCACCGGGATCAACAAGAGTTCTCAGAGTACTAGGGCTGGGTGCTAACATACAAACACAGAGCAAAGAACAGAGGAAAACAAAGGGTTTAAATACAATCAGGGGAGACGAGGCACAGGTGCAAATAATAATGGGGATCAAGGGAAAACAAAAGGTCAAAAGGCACAATGGGGGCATCTAGTGACCAAAAACCGGAACAACCCTGGCCAAATCCTGACACCAGTAACCTCAGCCCTGCAGGCAGTGTTGTACAGTCTTCTGCAGACACACTGACACTACACCTCTGGCTTTCTGTAGCTGAATCTTACAGAAACACTCTTGCTTCAGGATGTCCTTTATTTATTAAGCATCATGTTACTGTAAATAAGTATCTAATACATCTACTGCAGTACCGTTTCTACATAAGCGGACGCCATCCCATTGCAAAATGTGTAGAACTGCAGGAAATTAGCATTAAAACGAACAAATTCTCTCTATATATGTGATTAGATGTATGCCTAGAGTAGAAGAGGGGAAAAATACACTAGCAGTAATAAGTGATAGTAATGATATAGGGCAAACAACTGACTTTGAAAGTCCCATGTTGCAGTGGCGCTGATGAGAGGGGAAAAGTTTACCGTGGAGCACGGAGGCCATCTAGTGGTTAAACGCGGTTACTGTCATAGTGGCTCCCTATTGGTATTTGATCTTCAGGCCAGCGTTTCCCAAACTCGGTCCTCGGCTCCCCAAGTGGGGCACGTTGTATTTTTTCGATTCCAATTGCTCTTGGAATGTAACATGCTAGAGTCTGTCTATTCCTTTGTGAAAATGGCCATTCAATCATTTCTGGACCATGTGACATTCCTGGATGGCAAAAAAAAAATCCATGTTTTGATCCGATCATTACAACGTTAGCTGTGTGCACCCCATAATTCATGCGACTGACTAAGCTATTGAAAGTAAAATGATATATCTCTGTCCAGCGCAAGTGAAAGGTGGTCGAAAAAAAGTGGTACCAACGTTTTGGTTGAAGGTACAGGCAATGTTGTAGGCCACCAAATTAGACGTGATATTATTACGTCGCCCTTCTGTGCTTGTTTGTGTGAGTGCATAGGTAAGTTGTTTCGATATGGTGGAATACATGGAGAAATGAAAGGAATCTATTTAGTGGGATGAATTCAGTGTGCGATTGAATATTCCAATGCCATACCCATTGTTAGTCCTTTAGACTAGATCCGAGATCCCTTAAGAGAAAAGGTATCAGGACAGCAGGAATCAATAGATGTAATCATCAAGGGCTTGCAAAAGAGCTGTTACGAAACAGGACACAAGCAGCCGGGATGATTGCAGTTGACCAATTAGAAATTAGCAATCACCAATGCAGGCAGGTACGTGTTGATTTCTCAATTGGCTTCGTAAATAGGCTTCACAAGGAACTAAATGGCTCAGCACATGACACCTTCACATTGCAGAATATTTGATAGTACTGACTCCCGTTGAGTAGAGTCGTGTGTCTATGGGGTGATTTGAAGTCGACTTCTGATGTGGGATTTAGTTCATTTTTAAAATAATATTTGCTGAGGAATCGAAATGATAAGACAAAGTAAAGGCCCTAAATACAGGCTGCCAGTTAAATGCAGCAATGACACGGCTAAAGTGTGTCATTGCCGGACCAAAGAGCGGGAATTGTCTGCTGTTGCATCTTCAGTCATGAGACAGGTAATAGCGGAGCTCCGTGGTGCTGAAAAGGACAGCGCCCCTGGCCATTTGGCAAAGCCTATTTCCCGTTGGAGGGATACTTGACATGCTTTAGGCACAGTTCAGTACACCCCTCATCCGACAGACCCCCTCCTATAATTGGTCCCAGAATCATCCACTTGATTCCCGACCATCAACCAATTCTCGGGGTGCATTGGTGTAAAATGTGGTCGTCGAGATAAAGTTCTATAGGCTACATGGGGTAATGGCATCCAGAGCTTACAGATAAAGAGTGCAGTAGGCTAGAGAGAAAAGTAGCCTTCCCTTTTTCATAAAGTAGGTCAATGTAACATACCCTCTTTTGATACTTGAGAAACATACATTCACATGATGTCCAAATCTGCAAGAGACAAACCAGCGGAACATCAGCAGGTGAACAAAAGGGTTAAGTGAATATGATTTAAGAGCAGTCAAATGAAGTAATAGTGACATTTGACCACGTAAATTGTTGTGACAATTGCATCAGGTTTGAGAAGAAATGCTCTGTAGATGAATGCCATTGTGAGTGACAAAGTAACTGTATGATCCAGCAGGTGGTGTATCTGTGTGAGCATGTGTTTGCCTATTTGATGAACTGTTGTAGTTAATGTTTGATTTTGACCACGTACTTGTTGTGACAATTGCATGAGGTTGAGGGAGAAATGCTCCCTGTGGCCATTGTGAGTGGCACTTTGATCCAGTTCAGGTGGTGTTAAGATCCCTTCCTATGTTTTTCATGTCCTCTTCATGAGCACTTTTGCATGTCTTCCTTCCTGTCTTGCCAGGTGTGGGTTCCACGGAGGTGTGTGTTTTTGATAGATACCACTGGGCAGACATTCCAGAGTAACGTGGAGGTAAACAATTAACATAGTCAATGTTAGAAAAAATGGGCAGTCTGACAATGTGTGCATATTTTGATGAGGTATTCCAATTTTGCAGATTAACACTGGGTGTAAATGATCAGATGGTCATGTTGGTAGACATATTGGTTGCAAAAGAGCTGACAGAAAAGTAAATAAATAAAAACAGTGTATATTTTGATGGGTGTATAAAAACAGTATGGGAATGGAGCTCGTAGGTGAAAAGCATTTCTGCTAAACAGGTGTATGTATATCTCTTGTCAGCCCCAAACCCAATTCTTTTTTTGGTGAGGCATCTCCTTCCAGGTCTCTGCTGCCAATGACTGGAAGGAAAAAAATCTCTGAAACTGGAAACACTTATCTCCCTCACTAGCTTTAAGCACCAACTGTCAGAGCATCTTACAGATTACTGCACCTGTACATAGCCCACCTATAGTTTAGGCCAAACAACTACCTCTTTCCCTACTGTATTTAATGAATTTATTTTGCTCCTATGCACCCCATTATTTTTATTTCTACTTTGCACATTTCTTCCATTGCAAATGTACAATTCCAGTGTTTGACTTGCTATATTGTATTTACTTTGCCACCATGGCCTTCCATGTGTAAGTCTGTGTCGTAGTATGTGTCGAACTGCTTTGCTTTATCTTGGCCAGGTCGCAATTGTAAATGAGAAGTTGTTCTCAACTTGCCTACCTGGTTAATTAAATAAAGGTGAGAAGATTAAAAAAAGGGAAAAAAATGTGGCTATTTGATTAGGACTTTTCTTCTATGTGTCGCAACTCCATTTCCACTTTATGTCCCCGTTAGGGAGGTGTAATTTATGCTGCAGGCTAATTACAAAATTGTGGTCCAAGTTCAACTCCTAGCCTATAGGGTGTGGTAACAGGCCCTCTGTTATTTGTTGTTGTACTCTGCATGTGAAGTACTCTGCATGTGAAGTATCTGCACTGTAGCCTATAGAAGAAGTAAGCCCTTGTTAATAGGGGAACGCAAGCAGTTGAAGGGAACAAGTGACAGAGTCTAACCTGCTGTTGAACACAAACTCCCAGTCCTATGATGTTGCTCTGTGAAGAAGGTTAGCTTTTCAGCATTCAATTCCTGGCAGCCTTCTTCTCCCTGGTTGATTTGTGAATGTGACTGGTTAGAGAATGTTTGGCTTGGGTATCCAAGGTGTTTGAGATTGTTGAGGACCAGTGTTCCGAGGGGCTGACTGTGACATCATAAAGCGGAATGTAGTTAGCATGCTGTTTGAGGGATTCCTATTCAGTCCGTTGCGGCCTTCCAGGCAGTGCAGTTGTGCTTCAAGTGTGCTCTCTCTCTGTGTGATGACTTGTTGTGCCTACACGGAGTAGAGCTACGAACGGACGTGACATTTGGGTTAAGCCTAAGCCTTTTCGTAACCTTAACCTATTTCTTCTAACTTGCTATTCTTTGTGCTTTGATGACACTAGCTGCATCCCAGCAAGTTGAAGGCCGGCAGCCACTAAGTAGAGGTAAGAGACAATTATGGCAACAATAAGTTGTAAGATGAAACCTAGTCACATCTGAGATGTGAATCAACTGCACTGATTGATCAATCGCCAGTATGTGCCCTTGGGCCTCATTTGTCCCCTTTGAAATGACCTGTTGAGATCATTCGATGCAACATCTGAGGCTATCTGGCCTCATACCACTATTTCCATAATATAAGGCTATGTTATTGGTTTTTGAAAAAAGTACCATACAATATTTGCACATGCCTATCACCTCTGTACGCATAGGAAAACGATCCCTTTATTGTGTGTGTGTGTTGGGTGGGTGTCTGAGGAATGTTTTACAGCGTTTCAGCTTGCAGAGGTATCACCACCCTTCCCATGGCCACCTGGATCCTGTCTAGGGAAGAAAACGAAGAATGATGTTATTACATGGCCTTCAAGAGCTACATGACTGCTGAGGTGACATATCGGACCCCTTAGGATTTGTGGCATTCCTTGTGTATTTGTTTCCCGTATGTTCCACTCGTTTCTCCTTTGTACTTGTGACACTATTAGAGTTTTTTTACGCCTATCTCTATTAGGTGTGACTGGCAACTGCAGTGGGTTGAATCCTACTAGTTCAGTGTTTCCCAACTCCAGGCAGGGGTAGAGTAGCCATTTGTGTTGTAGCCCTGGAGAGGCACAGCTGATTGAAAGAGTTGAATGAGGTGCAACAACAACAACAACAACAACAACAACAACAACAACAACAACAGCAATCAATGTGAAGAGTGGGACACAGATTAGTAGTGGATCCCCCAGTTGTCACAGTTGGGCCTTGTGTTCAACATAGCTCAGTATTTGAGTGTGTTTCCCGCACATGTAAGTAGCTTTCATTTCTTCTTCCTCCATAGTTCCCTAGAACTAACGCCCTCCCCTTTGCAGCAGAGGCCAGGCAAAAGCGCGCGCTTTCTGTGCCACTGGCTTCAATCAGGTCCACCAAACGCAGATAATAAGAGCACCAAGCAGGAAAAATTACGTCATTAATTCACTTGAACTCAGCTAGCGAACACACAATGTCTGGAAGAGGTAAAGGCGGCAAGGGACTCGGAAAAGGAGGCGCCAAGCGTCACCGTAAGGTTCTCCGCGATAACATCCAGGGAATCACCAAGCCCGCCATTCGCCGTCTGGCTCGCCGTGGCGGCGTGAAGCGTATCTCCGGGCTGATCTACGAGGAGACCCGCGGTGTCCTGAAGGTGTTCCTTGAGAACGTGATCCGTGACGCCGTCACCTACACCGAGCACGCCAAGAGGAAGACCGTTACGGCCATGGACGTGGTCTACGCTCTGAAACGCCAGGGACGCACCCTGTACGGTTTCGGCGGTTAAACGCACTCTTCTCGGAACGTCAACATCCCGACTTGAACCCAAAGGCTCTTTTAAGAGCCACCCACATCCGCTTCAAAAGGGCCAAATCCATTGTCGTATTAAACCATGAGCCACTCAGTGGACGGGGAAGAAGTGTTTATGACAGGAGGCTATGTTCAGTACAGTCGTATTAAACCATGAGCCACTCTGAGTGGACGGGGAAGAAGTGTTTATGACAGGAGGCTATGTTCAGTACAGTCGTATTAAACCATGAGCCACTCTGAGTGGACGGGGAAGAAGTGTTCATGACAGGAGGCTATGTTCAGCGCAGGCTTTGCGTACAGTCGTATTACGAGACACCCGAAATAAAGGCACCACGGCTGGTAAATCCCCACCAAGTCCAAAAAGGGGGGCTTTATTTCTGGCCATTGCATGGGTATTTTTTTTTTAAACACACCATTCCCCACCAGTGACAGAGCATAGGCTATGGAATAAGGGGGACAGGTCTTTGTTAGGGAAGCAAGCCTCTGAGTGGAAGGCTCTTATGCGCGCTCAGCTCCACCGGGCAAATGGCAGGGGCGCCTATGAGAAAGCAGGGGTGTGTCCACGGCCGGCGAATTAGCTTAGCTTCGTCTTCATAAGAGGGAAAGGGCTCTCCGCCCCTCATTCGTTTGTGAGAAGCAACGAGACATCAGCGTCATGCCCGAGCCAGCAAAGTCCGCGCCCAAGAAGGGCTCCAAGAAAGCCGTCACCAAGACCGCAGGGAAAGGCGGCAAGAAGCGCCGAAAGTCTAGGAAGGAGAGCTACGCCATTTACGTGTACAAAGTCCTGAAGCAGGTCCACCCCGATACCGGCATCTCCTCCAAGGCCATGGGAATCATGAACTCGTTCGTGAACGACATCTTCGAGCGCATCGCCGGAGAGTCGTCTCGCCTGGCCCACTACAACAAGCGTTCCACCATCACCTCCAGGGAGATCCAGACCGCAGTGCGCCTGCTGCTCCCCGGAGAGCTGGCCAAGCACGCAGTGTCCGAGGGCACCAAGGCCGTGACCAAGTACACCAGCTCCAAGTAAACAGCGCATTTGGAGTGCTGTAGTAACCCAAAGGCTCTTTTAAGAGCCACCCACCCTGTCAGTGAAAACAGCTAATCCATTGTGTGTGTGTGGACATGTTAGAGTGGTGTGTCCAACAGGGTAGGAATATGTGCATGCCAGTAGAACACAGTGAGTGGGATTCCACTCGTGCTCCAATGACTGGTGCCTGTATCACTTTAGGCCGAAGCAGGGACCCTCTGCACACATGAACAACAGTCTCCGAGCAAGTGACGTCACCGATTGAAACTTGCCGTTCCACCTGTACAAGACGGAGGAGGAGAAGCGCCTCCACATCGCTCTCTCTAGGCCTATATCAGGGCGAACAAGCACATGGGGCGCCAGCCTCCATAGCGCCGGCTGCACAGCCAGACACCAAGACCCACAGACACAAAGACCGGCACGAGTCACACTGCGGAGTCCAGAGACAAGGTGAGCTCAACTACTTTGGCCCTCACCTCATCTGGATGAGAGAGAGAGACTACCTAGCACAAGAAAAAACACACTGTGCACAAAGAGCAGGCTCCAAATCCCACTAAAGGACTCATAAAACATCACACACACACACACAGCACCCTCACCTGTCAACATTGTTGTGATATGTGTTAGAATTCACATGTCACATTGATCGTGATAATAATAAGAATACATACTATAGTGGGTTGGACAGCATTTGATACATGTTTCAGTGATTTGAGTTGTCACTTTGGCGCTCCCGCCAACGAGAAAAAGTAACAAAAGTCGGAGGGAAACAGAGTGGCCTAGCCCTTGTCACTCTGCTGCCTGCTTGCATGCCTGCGGGCGGGTGGGTGGGGGCGGGCTTAGGACTGTCTGTCCCTCCCTCACTCCAATTGGATAAGGCCACACCGATCCGGTGGCCAATCGATGCCTTTTGTGGCGAGGTATAAGTAAGGCTCTCGAGGTGGGCAGCGGTTCATTCAGATTTTCTGTGACATACTGAGTCTACCAATATGAGCGGAAGAGGCAAAACCGGAGGCACGGCCAGGGCGAAGTCAAAGACACGTTCATCCCGTGCCGGGCTCCAGTTCCCCGTGGGCCGTGTGCACAGGCTGCTGCGCAAAGGCCACTACGCCAAGCGTGTGGGCGCTGGCGCACCAGTCTACCTGGCCGCAGTGCTCGAGTACCTGACTGCTGAGGTACTGGAGTTGGCCGGAAACGCTGCCCGTGACAACAAGAAGACTCGTATCATCCCCCGTCACCTGCAGCTGGCAGTCCGTAACGACGAGGAGCTGAACAAACTGCTTCGCGGCGTGACCATCGCTCAGGGTGGTGTTCTGCCCAACATCCAGGCAGTGCTGCTCCCCAAGAAGACTGAGAAGGCCGTCAAAGCCAAGTAAAATCGCTGGTGCGGCTGCAACTTGACTACTCAACCCCCAAAGGCTCTTTTAAGAGCCAACCACCTAGCTCAGCAAAAGCGCAAAGTGTCCTTTCTATGGCTGGCCAACTATTTGGCGTGTTTTTTTAGATAAATATACACGGCACAGTATCAAGTGCCCACATGAGGCCTAAATGAAGAATAACAACTACTAGGCTAAAATGAGAGAGCGTTATTGCGCGTAAAGTGTAACGTTGCTCGCGGCACTAACAAAAGACCCAAGCGCGCCTCGGCGAGGGAGGGGGTTGCATTTTGGGGTGGCACGGAGAGGCCGAGCGTCCCGTCCAATGGGTGGCGGAGGAGGCCTCCGCAACGGGCCAATCAGGGCGGTGCGGAGATGGTGACCAATCAGCAGACGCCGCTGCCGGCTTTATAAACTTCACATAGGCATTTGGAGGCTATACTCCGACTGTGAAAGAAGGAAGCTAGCTAGCGCCATGGCCAGAACCAAGCAAACCGCTCGCAAATCCACCGGTGGCAAAGCACCCAGGAAGCAGCTCGCCACCAAGGCTGCGCGCAAGAGCGCCCCGGCCACCGGCGGCGTGAAGAAGCCTCACCGTTACAGGCCCGGCACCGTGGCTCTTAGAGAGATCCGTCGTTACCAGAAGTCCACTGAGCTGCTGATCCGCAAACTGCCTTTCCAGCGCCTGGTGCGAGAAATTGCCCAGGACTTTAAGACCGACCTGCGCTTCCAGAGTTCCGCAGTGATGGCCCTGCAGGAGGCAAGCGAGGCTTACCTGGTCGGCCTGTTCGAGGACACCAACCTGTGCGCCATCCACGCCAAGAGGGTGACCATCATGCCCAAGGACATCCAGCTGGCCCGTCGTATTCGTGGAGAGCGCGCATAAACGATGACCTGATCTCCAAAATCCCCCAAAGGCTCTTTTAAGAGCCACCTCCATATTTCAGTCAAAAAGGCACATTTGTTCCATTTGTACACGCCCCTTTCCCACCGTGTTCCCTGCTCTCGAGTCCCTACAGACCGTGGTTCGATTCCAGGCTGTATCACCACCGGCCGTGATTGTAAATAAGAGTTGGTTCTTAACTGACTTGAGTCGTTTCAATAACGCTCTCTATATGTGATTAGATGTATGCCTAGAGTAGAAGAGGGGAAAATACACTAGCAGTAATAAGTGATAGTAATGATATAGGGCAAACAACTGACTTTGAAAGTCCCATGTTGCAGTGCCGCTGATGAGAGGGGAAAAGTTTACCGTGGAGCACGGAGGCCATCTAGTGGTTAAACGCGGTTACTGTCAGCGTGTCAGCACGTCATAGTGGCTCCCTATTGGTATTTGATCTTCAGGCCAGCGTTTCCCAAACTCGGTCCTCGGGTCCCCAAGTGGGGCAAGTTGTATTTTTTCGATTCCAATTGCTCTTGGAATGTAACATGCTAGAGTCTGTCTATTCCATTGTGAAAATGGCCATTCAATCATTTCTGGGCCATGTGACATTCCTGGATGGCAAAAAAAAAATCCATGTTTTGATCCGATCATTACAACGTTAGCTGTGCGCACCCCATAATTCATGCGACTGACTAAGCTATTGAAAGTAAAATGATATATCTCTGTCCAGCGCAAGTGAAAGGTGGTCGAAAAAAAAGTGGTACCAACGTTTTGGTTGAAGGTACAGGCAATGTTGTAGGCCACCAAATTAGACGTGATATTATTAAGTCGCCCTTCTGTGCTTGTTTGTGTGAGTGCATAGGTAAGTTGTTTCGATATGGTGGAATACATGGAGAAATGAAAGGAATCTATTTAGTGGGATGAAATCTGTGCGATTGAATATTCCAATGCCATACCCATTGTTAGTCCTTTAGACTAGATCCGAGATCCCTTAAGAGAAAAGGTATCAGGACAGCAGGAATCAATAGATGTAATCATCAAGGGCTTGCAAAAGAGCTGTTACGAAACAGGACACAAGCAGCGGGGATGATTGCCCTATTAGTAGTTGACCAATTACAAAATAGCAATCACCAATGCAGGCAGGTACGTGTTGATTGCTGCATTGGCTTCGTAAATAGGCTTCATGAGGAACTAAATGTCTCAGCACATGACACCTTCACAGTGCAGAATATTTGATAGTACTGACTCCCGTTGAGTAGAGTCGTGTGTCTTTGGCGTGATTTGAAGTCGACTTGTGATGTGGGATTTAGTTCATTTTTAAAAGAATATTTGCTGAAGAATCGAAATGATAAGACAAAGTAAAGGCCCTAAATACAGGCTGCCAGTTAAATGCAGCAATGACACGGCTAAAGTGTGTCATTGCCGGACCAAAGAGCGGGAATTGTCTGCTGTTGCATCTTCAGTCATGAGACAGGTAATAGCGGAGCTCCGTGGTGCTGAAAAAGACAGCGCCCCTGGCCATTTGGCAAAGCCTATTTCCCGTTGGAGGGATACTTGACATGCTATAGGCACAGTTCAGTACACCCCTCATCCAACAGACCCCCTCCTATAATTGGTCCCGATCATTACAACGTTAGCTGTGCGCACCCCATAATTCATGCGACTGACTAAGCTATTGAAAGTAAAATGATATATCTCTGTCCAGCGCAAGTGAAAGGTGGTCGAAAAAAGTGGTACCAACGTTTTGGTTGAAGGTACAGGCAATGTTGTAGGCCACCAAATTAGACGTGATATTATTAAGTCGCCCTTCTGTGCTTGTTTGTGTGAGTGCATAAAGTTCTAGGCTAGGTAAGTTGTTTCGATATGGTGGAATACATGGAGAGATGAAAGGAATCTATTTAGTGGGATGAAATCAGTGTGCGATTGAATATTCCAATGCCATACCCATTGTTAGTCCTTTAGACTAGATCCGAGATCCCTTAAGAGAAAAGGTATCAGGACAGCAGGAATCAATCGATGTAATAATCATCAAGGGCTTGCAAAAGAGCTGTTACGAAACAGGACACAAGCAGCCGGGATGATTGCCCTATTAGTAGTTGACCAGTTACAAAATAGCAATCACCAATGCAGGCAGGTACGTGTTGATTGCTGCATTGGCTTCGTAAATAGGCTTCATAAGGAACTAAATGGCTCAGCACATGACACCTTCACTGTGCAGAATATTTGATAGTACTGACTCCCGTTGAGTAGAGTCGTGTGTCTTTGGCGTGATTTGAAGTCGACTTCTGATGTGGGATTTAGCTCATTTTTAAAAGAATATTTGCTGAGGATTCGAAATGATAAGACAAAGTAAAGGCCCTAAATACAGGCTGCCAGTTAAATGCAGCAATGACACGGCTAAAGTGTGTCATTGCCGGACCAAAGAGCGGGAATTGTCTGCCGTTGCATCTTCAGTCATGAGACAGGTAATAGCGGAGCTCCGTGGTGCTGAAAAAGACAGCGCCCCTGGCCATTTGGCAACGCCTATTTCCCGTTGGAGGGATACTTGACATGCTATAGGCACAGTTCAGTACACCCCTCAATCCAACAGACCCCCTCCTATAATTGGTCCCAGAATCATCCACTTGATTCCCGACCATCAACCGATTCTCGGGGTGCATTGGTGTAAAATGTGGTCGTCGAGATAAAGTTCTATAGGCTACATGGGGTAATGGCATCCAGAGCTTACAGATAAAGAGTGCAGTAGGCTAGAGAGAAAAGTAGCATTCCGTTTTTCATAAAGTAGGTCAATGTAACTTACCCTCTTTTGATACTTGAGAAACATACATTCATTCACATGATGTCCAAATCTGCAAGAGACAAACCAGCAGAACATCAGCAGGTGAACAAAAGGGTTTAAGAGCAGTCAAATGAAGTAATAGTGACATTTGACCACGTACTTGTTGTGACAATTGCATCAGGTTTGAGGGAGAAATGCTCTGTGTGGCCATTGTGAGTGGCACTTCTGATCCAGCAGGTGGTGGGTGTTAAGATCCCTTCCTATGTGGCTTGAATGATGAGCCAGTGTTGGAAAAATGACTTGTGGTACAGCGGGTGGCGGTGAAATGTCTCCCTATCTATATGACTTGACCTACTCCTTTGACATTGTTCACTTGATTGGAGATGATTCCGGTCTTCTTCATGTCCTCTTCATGAGCACTTCTGCATGTCTTCCTTCCTGTCTTGCCATGTGGGTTCCACGGAGGTGCCATGTGGGTTTGTTAGATGTCCTCTTACACTGAGCACTTCTGCACACAGTGTTTTTGTTAGATACCACTGGGCACATTCCTAACGTGGAGGTCGTTTGCATAGCTCATGTTAGTCTACGGACGGTCTGACATTGCTCGTCCATATTTTGATGTATTCCAATTCCATTTGGGTGTATTGTGTGGAATGTTGGAAAATGGTTCGATCTTACTTGTTAGACTTGACTGTGCTGTTGGAGCTCGTAACACAAGCATTTCTGCTAAACAGGTGTATGTATATCTCTCTAGTCACCCCCAAACCCAATTCTTTCTTTGGCCGCATCTCCTTCCAGGTCTCTGCTGCCAATGACTGGAAGGAAGTCCAAAAATCTCTGAAACTGGAAACACTTATCTCCCTCACTAGCTTTAAGCACCAACTGTCAGAGCATCTTACAGATTACTGCACCTGTACATAGCCCACCTATAGTTTAGGCCAAACAACTACCTCTTTCCCTACTGTATTTAATGAATTTATTTTGCTCCTATGCACCCCATTATTTTTATTTCTACTTTGCACATTTCTTCCATTGCAAATGTACAATTCCAGTGTTTGACTTGCTATATTGTATTTACTTTGCCACCATGGCCTTTTTTTTGCCTTTACCTCCCCTATCTCACCTCATTTGCTCACATCGTATATAGAGTTGTTTATACTGTATTATTGACTGTATGTTTGTTTTACTCCATGTGTAAGTCTGTGTCGTAGTATGTGTCGAACTGCTTTGCTTTATCTTGGCCAGGTCGCAATTGTAAATGAGAAGTTGTTCTCAACTTGCCTACCTGGTTAATTAAATAAAGGTGAGAAGATTAAAAAAAGGGGAAAAAATGTGGCTATTTGATTAGGACTTTTCTTCTATGTGTCGCAACTCCATTTCCACTTTATGTCCCCGTTAGGGAGGTGTAATTTATGCTGCAGGCTAATTACAAAATTGTGGTCCAAGTTCAACTCCTAGCCTATAGGGTGTGGTAACAGGCCCTCTGTTATTTGTTGTTGTACTCTGCATGTGAAGTACTCTGCATGTGAAGTATCTGCACTGTAGCCTATAGAAGAAGTAAGCCCTTGTTAATAGGGGAACGCAAGCAGTTGAAGGGAACAAGTGACAGAGTCTAACCTGCTGTTGAACACAAACTCCCAGTCCTATGATGTTGCTCTGTGAAGAAGGTTAGCTTTTCAGCATTCAATTCCTGGCAGCCTTCTTCTCCCTGGTTGATTTGTGAATGTGACTGGTTAGAGAATGTTTGGCTTGGGTATCCAAGGTGTTTGAGATTGTTGAGGACCAGTGTTCCGAGGGGCTGACTGTGACATCATAAAGCGGAATGTAGTTAGCATGCTGTTTGAGGGATTCCTATTCAGTCCGTTGCGGCCTTCCAGGCAGTGCAGTTGTGCTTCAAGTGTGCTCTCTCTCTGTGTGATGACTTGTTGTGCCTACACGGAGTAGAGCTACGAACGGACGTGACATTTGGGTTAAGCCTAAGCCTTTTCGTAACCTTAACCTATTTCTTCTAACTTGCTATTCTTTGTGCTTTGATGACACTAGCTGCATCCCAGCAAGTTGAAGGCCGGCAGCCACTAAGTAGAGGTAAGAGACAATTATGGCAACAATAAGTTGTAAGATGAAACCTAGTCACATCTGAGATGTGAATCAACTGCACTGATTGATCAATCGCCAGTATGTGCCCTTGGGCCTCATTTGTCCCCTTTGAAATGACCTGTTGAGATCATTCGATGCAACATCTGAGGCTATCTGGCCTCATACCACTATTTCCATAATATAAGGCTATGTTATTGGTTTTTGAAAAAAGTACCATACAATATTTGCACATGCCTATCACCTCTGTACGCATAGGAAAACGATCCCTTTATTGTGTGTGTGTGTTGGGTGGGTGTCTGAGGAATGTTTTACAGCGTTTCAGCTTGCAGAGGTATCACCACCCTTCCCATGGCCACCTGGATCCTGTCTAGGGAAGAAAACGAAGAATGATGTTATTACATGGCCTTCAAGAGCTACATGACTGCTGAGGTGACATATCGGACCCCTTAGGATTTGTGGCATTCCTTGTGTATTTGTTTCCCGTTGTTCCACCTTTCTCCTTTGTACTGACACTATTAGAGTTTTTTTACGCCTATCTCTATTAGGTGTGACTGGCAACTGCAGTGGGTTGAATCCTACTAGTTCAGTGTTTCCCAACTCCAGGCAGGGGTAGAGTAGCCATTTGTGTTGTAGCCCTGGAGGCACAGCTGATTGAAAGAGTTGAATGAGGTGCAACAACAACAACAACAACAACAACAACAACAACAACAACAACAATCAATCAATGTGAAGAGTGGGACACAGATTAGTAGTGGATCCCCCAGTTGTCACAGTTGGGCCTTGTGTTCAACATAGCTCAGTATTTGAGTGTGTTTCCCGCACATGTAAGTAGCTTTCATTTCTTCTTCCTCCATAGTTCCCTAGAACTAACGCCCTCCCCTTTGCAGCAGAGGCCAGGCAAAAGCGCGCGCTTTCTGTGCCACTGGCTTCAATCAGGTCCACCAAACGCAGATAATAAGAGCACCAAGCAGGAAAAATTACGTCATTAATTCACTTGAACTCAGCTAGCGAACACACAATGTCTGGAAGAGGTAAAGGCGGCAAGGGACTCGGAAAAGGAGGCGCCAAGCGTCACCGTAAGGTTCTCCGCGATAACATCCAGGGAATCACCAAGCCCGCCATTCGCCGTCTGGCTCGCCGTGGCGGCGTGAAGCGTATCTCCGGGCTGATCTACGAGGAGACCCGCGGTGTCCTGAAGGTGTTCCTTGAGAACGTGATCCGTGACGCCGTCACCTACACCGAGCACGCCAAGAGGAAGACCGTTACGGCCATGGACGTGGTCTACGCTCTGAAACGCCAGGGACGCACCCTGTACGGTTTCGGCGGTTAAACGCACTCTTCTCGGAACGTCAACATCCCGACTTGAACCCAAAGGCTCTTTTAAGAGCCACCCACATCCGCTTCAAAAGGGCCAAATCCATTGTCGTATTAAACCATGAGCCACTCTGAGTGGACGGGGAAGAAGTGTTTATGACAGGAGGCTATGTTCAGTACAGTCGTATTAAACCATGAGCCACTCTGAGTGGACGGGGAAGAAGTGTTCATGACAGGAGGCTATGTTCAGCGCAGGCTTTGCGTACAGTCGTATTACGAGACACCCGAAATAAAGGCACCACGGCTGGTAAATCCCCACCAAGTCCAAAAAGGGGGGCTTTATTTCTGGCCATTGCATGGGTATTTTTTTTTTAAACACACCATTCCCCACCAGTGACAGAGCATAGGCTATGGAATAAGGGGGACAGGTCTTTGTTAGGGAAGCAAGCCTCTGAGTGGAAGGCTCTTATGCGCGCTCAGCTCCACCGGGCAAATGGCAGGGGCGCCTATGAGAAAGCAGGGGTGTGTCCACGGCCGGCGAATTAGCTTAGCTTCGTCTTCATAAGAGGGAAAGGGCTCTCCGCCCCTCATTCGTTTGTGAGAAGCAACGAGACATCAGCGTCATGCCCGAGCCAGCAAAGTCCGCGCCCAAGAAGGGCTCCAAGAAAGCCGTCACCAAGACCGCAGGGAAAGGCGGCAAGAAGCGCCGAAAGTCTAGGAAGGAGAGCTACGCCATTTACGTGTACAAAGTCCTGAAGCAGGTCCACCCCGATCCGGCATCTCCTCCAAGGCCATGGGAATCATGAACTCGTTCGTGAACGACATCTTCGAGCGCATCGCCGGAGAGTCGTCTCGCCTGGCCCACTACAACAAGCGTTCCACCATCACCTCCAGGGAGATCCAGACCGCAGTGCGCCTGCTGCTCCCCGGAGAGCTGGCCAAGCACGCAGTGTCCGAGGGCACCAAGGCCGTGACCAAGTACACCAGCTCCAAGTAAACAGCGCATTTGGAGTGCTGTAGTAACCCAAAGGCTCTTTTAAGAGCCACCCACCCTGTCAGTGAAAAAAGCTAATCCATTGTGTGTGTGTGTGTGTGTGTGGACATGTTAGAGTGGTGTGTCCAATTTTGGGGGGGGATAAATAATGCTGACATGAACAGGGTAGGAATATGTGCATGCCAGTAGAACACAGTGAGTGGGATTCCACTCGTGCTCCAATGACTGGAGCCTGTATCACTTTAGGCCGAAGCAGGGACCCTCTGCACACATGAACAACAGTCACTATTGAAACTTGCCGTTCCACCTGTACAAGAGGGAGGAGGAGGAGAAGCGCCTCCACATCGCTCTCTCTAGGCCTATATCAGGGCGAACAAGCACATGGGGCGCCAGCCTCCATAGCGCCGGCCGCACAGCCAGACACCAAGACCCACAGACACAAAGACCGGCACGAGTCACACTGCGGAGTCCAGAGACAAGGTGAGCTCAACTACTTTGGCCCTCACCTCATCTGGATGAGAGAGAGAGAGAGACTACCTAGCACAAGAAAAAACACACTGTGCACAAAGAGCAGGCTCCAAATCCCACTAAAGGACTCATAAAACATCACACACACACACACACACACACAGTGCAAGTAAGCATGTCGTTGGACAGTGTATTATTTCCTGTGCCTCCTGGACACATGACGAATACAACGTGAAACTAGTCTCAGCCAGGCCTCACAAGTGCATGTGTTTTAAGGTCCCCAAAAGAGCTCTCCTTTAAAACACCAAGGTGCACATCAGGGGACGCCAAACCATTTGACTCCCTTGCCAGACATCTCGGCTCACTCCACAATCAATGGTGCTCGCAATCGGATGCACTTTTAGGCCATTTAGGAGACAAATAGCACAGGAAAAGCAGTGCGCACCGCTCCACCCGACAGTCGAACGGTGAGGTTTTGAGCGAGTCGCAGCAAAATGCACGGGGCTTCTGCAGCCCACATGACTTTATTCTGAACGGACACAAGTCTGCTCGCTGGGCCGTTCGCTTTTGGGCCAAAAACACGGCTCCGTCGGTGACTTTTGGCCCGATATTGGCGACCAGAAAACACAAGTGAAAGAGCATTTGGCCAGCCCGGAGAAGCCGAGCTGGGTGGCTTGAGTCTACATGGTTCTCATGTCGCGTTTAAGGCCAGCCCCCTGCACGGTGTGGAGCTTCAATAGCGCAGAGCAGCGTCTACAGCAAAGTACTCCTCCTCACAGACTACCGTAGTGTTGTAAGTGTGTGTGTTTACCGGACCGAACGACAGACATGGCAGAAGTCGCACCAGCACCCGCCGCCGCCGCGCCGGCCAAGGCACCCAAGAAGAAGGCAGCAGCCAAGCCCAAGAAAGCGGGACCCAGCGTAGGCGAGCTCATCGTCAAGGCGGTGTCCGCCTCCAAGGAGAGGAGCGGCGTGTCCCTGGCCGCGCTCAAGAAGTCTCTGGCGGCAGGCGGCTACGACGTGGAGAAGAACAACTCCCGTGTCAAGATCGCCGTCAAGAGCCTCGTCACCAAGGGCACCCTGGTCCAGACCAAGGGCACCGGTGCCTCTGGCTCCTTCAAGCTCAACAAGAAGGCCGTCGAGGCAAAGAAGCCCGCCAAGAAAGCCGCAGCCCCCAAAGCTAAGAAGGTGGCCGCCAAGAAGCCCGCCGCTGCCAAGAAGCCCAAGAAGGTAGCAGCCAAGAAGGCCGTGGCCGCAAAGAAGTCCCCCAAGAAGGCCAAGAAGCCCGCTACACCCAAAAAGGCCGCCAAGAGCCCAAAGAAGGTGAAGAAGCCCGCCGCAGCGGCCAAGAAAGCGGCCAAGAGCCCCAAGAAGGCTACCAAGGCAGCGAAGCCCAAAGCCGCCAAGCCCAAGGCAGCCAAGGCCAAGAAGGCAGCCCCCAAGAAGAAGTAAACCTATTACAAACAGTGTTCTTTCTACTCGACACATGTTGTTACCACAAAAGGCTCTTTTAAGAGCCACCCACCTCTTTCCATAAAAGTGCATGTCATTCCATGTATGTCCTGCCTACCTACCTACCCCCGTGGTGCAAAAGAAATGAAATGAATGACTTTTACGCACCACATTTTCAAGTGGCTAAATGGCTTTACATTTGTCACTCAAGAGTGCAGCACCCTCACCTGTCAACATTGTTGTGATATGTGTTAGAATTCACATGTCACATTGATCGTGATAATAATAAGAATACATACTATAGTGGGTTGGACAGCAGCCATTTGTATTATGAGCCACTCTCGATTTGATTGATACATGTTTCAGTGATTTGAGTTGTCACTTTGGCGCTCCCGCCAACGAGAAAAAGTAACAAAAGTCGGAGGGAAACAGAGTGGCCTAGCCCTTGTCACTCTGCTGCCTGCCTGCCTGCGGGCGGGGGGGGTGGGGGGGGCGGGCTTAGGACTGTCTGTCTGTCCCTCCCTCACTCCAATTGGATAAGGCCACACCGGTCCGGTGGCCAATCGATGCCTTTTGTGGCGAGGTATAAGTAAGGCTCTCGAGGTCGCCAGCGGCTCATTCAGACTTTCTGTGACATACTGAAGCTACCAATATGAGCGGAAGAGGCAAAACCGGAGGCAAGGCCAGGGCGAAGGCAAAGACACGTTCATCCCGTGCCGGGCTCCAGTTCCCCGTGGGCCGTGTGCACAGGCTGCTGCGCAAAGGCAACTACGCCGAGCGTGTGGGCGCTGGCGCACCAGTCTACCTGGCCGCAGTGCTCGAGTACCTGACTGCTGAGATCCTGGAGTTGGCCGGAAACGCTGCCCGTGACAACAAGAAGACTCGTATCATCCCCCGTCACCTGCAGCTGGCAGTCCGTAACGACGAGGAGCTGAACAAACTGCTTGGCGGCGTGACCATCGCTCAGGGTGGTGTTCTGCCCAACATCCAGGCAGTGCTGCTCCCCAAGAAGACTGAGAAGGCCGTCAAAGCCAAGTAAAATCGCTGGTGCGGCTGCAACTTGACTACTCAACCCCCAAAGGCTCTTTTAAGAGCCAACCACCTAGCTCAGCAAAAGCGCAAAGTGTCCTTTCTATGGCTGGCCAACTATTTGGCGTGTTTGTTAGATACATATACACGGCACAGTATCAAGTGCCCACATGAGGCCTAAATGAAGAATAACAACTACTAGGCTAAAATGAGAGCATTATTGCGCGTAAAGTGTAACGTTGCTCGCGGCCCTAACAAAAGACCCAAGCGCGCCTCGGCGAGGGGGGGGGGGTTGCGTTTTGGGGTGGCACGGAGAGGCCGAGCGTCCCGTCCAATGGGTGGCGGAGGAGGCCTCCGCAACGGGCCAATCAGGGCGGTGCGGAGATGGTGACCAATCAGCAGACGCCGCTGCCGGCTTTATAAACTTCACATAGGCATTTGGAGGCTATACTCCGACTGTGAAAGAAGGAAGCTAGCTAGCGCCATGGCCAGAACCAAGCAAACCGCTCGCAAATCCACCGGTGGCAAAGCACCCAGGAAGCAGCTCGCCACCAAGGCTGCACGCAAGAGCGCCCCGGCCACCGGCGGCGTGAAGAAGCCTCACCGTTACAGGCCCGGCACCGTGGCTCTTAGAGAGATCCGTCGTTACCAGAAGTCCACTGAGCTGCTGATCCGCAAACTGCCTTTCCAGCGCCTGGTGCGAGAAATTGCCCAGGACTTTAAGACCGACCTGCGCTTCCAGAGTTCCGCAGTGATGGCCCTGCAGGAGGCAAGCGAGGCTTACCTGGTCGGCCTGTTCGAGGACACCAACCTGTGCGCCATCCACGCCAAGAGGGTGACCATCATCCCAAGGACATCCAGCTGGCCCGTCGTATTCGTGGAGAGCGCGCATAAACGATGACCTGATCTCCAAAATCCCCCAAAGGCTCTTTTAAGAGCCACCTCCATATTTCAGTCAAAAAGGCACATTTGTTCCATTTGTACACGCCCCTTTCCCACCGTGTTCCCTGCTCTCGAGTCCCTACAGACCGTGGTTCGATTCCAGGCTGTATCACCACCGGCCGTGATTGTAAATAAGAGTTGGTTCTTAACTGACTTGAGTCGTTTCAGTAACGCTCTCTATATGTGATTAGATGTATGCCTAGAGTAGAAGAGGGGAAAATACACTAGCAGTAATAAGTGATAGTAATGATATAGGGCAAACAACTGACTTTGAAAGTCCCATGTTGCAGTGCCACTGATGAGAGGGGAAAAGTTTACCGTGGAGCACGGAGGCCATCTTGTGGTTAAACGCGGTTACTGTCAGCGTGTCAGCACGTCATAGTGGCTCCCTATTGGTATTTGATCTTCAGGCCAGCGTTTCCCAAACTCGGTCCTCGGCTCCCCAAGTGGGGCAAGTTGTATTTTTTCGATTCCAATTGCTCTTGGAATGTAACATGCTAGAGTCTGTCTATTCCATTGTGAAAATGGCCATTCAATCATTTCTGGGCCATGTGACATTCCTGGATGGCAAAAAAAAATCCATGTTTTGATCCGATCATTACAACGTTAGCTGTGCGCACCCCATAATTCATGCGACTGACTAAGCTATTGAAAGTAAAATGATATATCTCTGTCCAGCGCAAGTGAAAGGTGGTCGAAAAAAAGTGGTACCAACGTTTTGGTTGAAGGTACAGGCAATGTTGTAGGCCACCAAATTAGACGTGATATTATTAAGTCGCCCTTCTGTGCTTGTTTGTGTGAGTGCATAGGTAAGTTGTTTCGATATGGTGGAATACATGGAGAGATGAAAGGAATCTATTTAGTGGGATGAAATCAGTGTGCGATTGAATATTCCAATGCCATACCCATTGTTAGTCCTTTAGACTAGATCCGAGATCCCTTAAGAGAAAAGGTATCAGGACAGCAGGAATCAATCGATGTAATAATCATCAAGGGCTTGCAAAAGAGCTGTTACGAAACAGGACACAAGCAGCCGGGATGATTGCCCTATTAGTAGTTGACCAGTTACAAAATAGCAATCACCAATGCAGGCAGGTACGTGTTGATTGCTGCATTGGCTTCGTAAATAGGCTTCATAAGGAACTAAATGGCTCAGCACATGACACCTTCACTGTGCAGAATATTTGATAGTACTGACTCCCGTTGAGTAGAGTCGTGTGTCTTTGGCGTGATTTGAAGTCGACTTCTGATGTGGGATTTAGCTCATTTTTAAAAGAATATTTGCTGAGGATTCGAAATGATAAGACAAAGTAAATGCCCTAAATACAGGCTGCCAGTTAAATGCAGCAATGACACGGCTAAAGTGTGTCATTGCCGGACCAAAGAGCGGGAATTGTCTGCCGTTGCATCTTCAGTCATGAGACAGGTAATAGCGGAGCTCCGTGGTGCTGAAAAAGACAGCGCCCCTGGCCATTTGGCAACGCCTATTTCCCGTTGGAGGGATACTTGACATGCTATAGGCACAGTTCAGTACACCCCTCATCCAACAGAGCCCCTCCTATAATTGGTCCCAGAATCATCCACTTGATTCCCGACCATCAACCGATTCTCGGGGTGCATTGGTGTAAAATGTGGTCGTCGAGATAAAGTTCTATAGGCTACATGGGGTAATGGCATCCAGAGCTTACAGATAAAGAGTGCAGTAGGCTAGAGAGAAAAGTAGCATTCCGTTTTTCATAAAGTAGGTCAATGTAACTTACCCTCTTTTGATACTTGAGAAACATACATTCACATGATGTCCAAATCTGCAAGAGACAAACCAGCAGAACATCAGCAGGTGAACAAAAGGGTTAAGTGAATATGATTTAAGAGCAGTCAAATGAAGTAATAGTGACATTTGACCACGTACTTGTTGTGACAATTGCATCAGGTTTGAGGGAGAAATGCTCTGTGTGGCCATTGTGAGTGGCACTTCTGATCCAGCAGGTGGTGGGTGTTAAGATCCCTTCCTATGTGGCTTGAATGATGAGCCAGTGTTGGAAAAATGACTTGTGGTACAGCGGGTGGCGGTGAAATGTCTCCCTATCTATATGACTTGACCTACTCCTTTGACATTGTTCACTTGATTGGAGATGATTCCGGTCTTCTTCATGTCCTCTTCATGAGCACTTCTGCATGTCTTCCTTCCTGTCTTGCCATGTGGGTTCCACGGAGGTGTGTGTTTTTGTTAGATACCACTGGGCACATTCCTAACGTGGAGGTCGTTTGCATAGCTCATGTTAGTCTACGGACGGTCTGACATTGCTCGTCCATATTTTGATGTATTCCAATTCCATTTGGGTGTATTGTGTGGAATGTTGGAACATGGTTCGATCTTACTTGTTAGACTTGACTGTGCTGTTGGAGTCGTTAACACAAGCATTTCTGCTAAACAGGTGTATGTATATCTCTCTAGTCACCCCCAAACCCAATTCTTTCTTTGGCCGCATCTCCTTCCAGGTCTCTGCTGCCAATGACTGGAAGGAAGTCCAAAAATCTCTGAAACTGGAAACACTTATCTCCCTCACTAGCTTTAAGCACCAACTGTCAGAGCATCTTACAGATTACTGCACCTGTACATAGCCCACCTATAGTTTAGGCCAAACAACTAGCTCTTTCCCTACTGTATTTAATGAATTTATTTTGCTCCTATGCACCCCATTATTTTTATTTCTACTTTGCACATTTCTTCCATTGCAAATGTACAATTCCAGTGTTTGACTTGCTATATTGTATTTACTTTGCCACCATGGCCTTTTTTGCCTTTACCTCCCTATCTCACCTCATTTGCTCACATCGTATATAGAGTTGTTTATACTGTATTATTGACTGTATGTTTGTTTTACTCCATGTGTAAGTCTGTGTCGTAGTATGTGTCGAACTGCTTTGCTTTATCTTGGCCAGGTCGCAATTGTAAATGAGAAGTTGTTCTCAACTTGCCTACCTGGTTAATTAAATAAAGGTGAGAAGATTAAAAAAGGGAAAAAATGTGGCTATTTGATTAGGACTTTTCTTCTATGTGTCGCAACTCCATTTCCACTTTATGTCCCCGTTAGGGAGGTGTAATTTATGCTGCAGGCTAATTACAAAATTGTGGTCCAAGTTCAACTCCTAGCCTATAGGGTGTGGTAACAGGCCCTCTGTTATTTGTTGTTGTACTCTGCATGTGAAGTACTCTGCATGTGAAGTATCTGCACTGTAGCCTATAGAAGAAGTAAGCCCTTGTTAATAGGGGAACGCAAGCAGTTGAAGGGAACAAGTGACAGAGTCTAACCTGCTGTTGAACACAAACTCCCAGTCCTATGATGTTGCTCTGTGAAGAAGGTTAGCTTTTCAGCATTCAATTCCTGGCAGCCTTCTTCTCCTGGTTGATTTGTGAATGTGACTGGTTAGAGAATGTTTGGCTTGGGTATCCAAGGTGTTTGAGATTGTTGAGGACCAGTGTTCCGAGGGGCTGACTGTGACATCATAAAGCGGAATGTAGTTAGCATGCTGTTTGAGGGATTCCTATTCAGTCCGTTGCGGCCTTCCAGGCAGTGCAGTTGTGCTTCAAGTGTGCTCTCTCTCTGTGTGATGACTTGTTGTGCCTACACGGAGTAGAGCTACGAACGGACGTGACATTTGGGTTAAGCCTAAGCCTTTTCGTAACCTTAACCTATTTCTTCTAACTTGCTATTCTTTGTGCTTTGATGACACTAGCTGCATCCCAGCAAGTTGAAGGCCGGCAGCCACTAAGTAGAGGTAAGAGACAATTATGGCAACAATAAGTTGTAAGATGAAACCTAGTCACATCTGAGATGTGAATCAACTGCACTGATTGATCAATCGCCAGTATGTGCCCTTGGGCCTCATTTGTCCCCTTTGAAATGACCTGTTGAGATCATTCGATGCAACATCTGAGGCTATCTGGCCTCATACCACTATTTCCATAATATAAGGCTATGTTATTGGTTTTTGAAAAAAGTACCATACAATATTTGCACATGCCTATCACCTCTGTACGCATAGGAAAACGATCCCTTTATTGTGTGTGTGTGTTGGGTGGGTGTCTGAGGAATGTTTTACAGCGTTTCAGCTTGCAGAGGTATCACCACCCTTCCCATGGCCACCTGGATCCTGTCTAGGGAAGAAAACGAAGAATGATGTTATTACATGGCCTTCAAGAGCTACATGACTGCTGAGGTGACATATCGGACCCCTTAGGATTTGTGGCATTCCTTGTGTATTTGTTTCCCGTATGTTCCACTTCGTTTCTCCTTTGTACTTGTGACACTATTAGAGTTTTTTTACGCCTATCTCTATTAGGTGTGACTGGCAACTGCAGTGGGTTGAATCCTACTAGTTCAGTGTTTCCCAACTCCAGGCAGGGGTAGAGTAGCCATTTGTGTTGTAGCCCTGGAGAGTCCACCAAACGCAGATAATAACCAAGCAGAAGAAATTACGTCATTAATTCACTTGAACTCAGCTAGCGAACACACAATGTCTGGAAGAGGTAAAGGCGGCAAGGGACTCGGAAAAGGAGGCGCCAAGCGTCACCGTAAGGTTCTCCGCGATAACATCCAGGGAATCACCAAGCCCGCCATTCGCCGTCTGGCTCGCCGTGGCGGCGTGAAGCGTATCTCCGGGCTGATCTACGAGGAGACCCGCGGTGTCCTGAAGGTGTTCCTTGAGAACGTGATCCGTGACGCCGTCACCTACACCGAGCACGCCAAGAGGAAGACCGTTACGGCCATGGACGTGGTCTACGCTCTGAAACGCCAGGGACGCACCCTGTACGGTTTCGGCGGTTAAACGCACTCTTCTCGGAACGTCAACATCCCGACTTGAACCCAAAGGCTCTTTTAAGAGCCACCCACATCCGCTTCAAAAGGGCCAAATCCATTGTCGTATTAAACCATGAGCCACTCTGAGTGGACGGGGAAGAAGTGTTTATGATAGGAGGCTATGTTCAGTACAGTCGTATTAAACCATGAGCCACTCTGAGTGGACGGGGAAGAAGTGTTTATGACAGGAGGCTATGTTCAGTACAGTCGTATTAAACCATGAGCCACTCTGAGTGGACGGGGAAGAAGTGTTCATGACAGGAGGCTATGTTCAGCGCAGGCTTTGCGTACAGTCGTATTACGAGACACCCGAAATAAAGGCACCACGGCTGGTAAATCCCCACCAAGTCCAAAAAGGGGGGCTTTATTTCTGGCCATTGCATGGGTATTTTTTTTTAAACACACCATTCCCCACCAGTGACAGAGCATAGGCTATGGAATAAGGGGGACAGGTCTTTGTTAGGGAAGCAAGCCTCTGAGTGGAAGGCTCTTATGCGCGCTCAGCTCCACCGGGCAAATGGCAGGGGCGCCTATGAGAAAGCAGGGGTGTGTCCACGGCCGGCGAATTAGCTTAGCTTCGTCTTCATAAGAGGGAAAGGGCTCTCCGCCCCTCATTCGTTTGTGAGAAGCAATGAGACATCAGCGTCATGCCCGAGCCAGCAAAGTCCGCGCCCAAGAAGGGCTCCAAGAAAGCCGTCACCAAGACCGCAGGGAAAGGCGGCAAGAAGCGCCGAAAGTCTAGGAAGGAGAGCTACGCCATTTACGTGTACAAAGTCCTGAAGCAGGTCCACCCCGATACCGGCATCTCCTCCAAGGCCATGGGAATCATGAACTCGTTCGTGAACGACATCTTCGAGCGCATCGCCGGAGAGTCGTCTCGCCTGGCCCACTACAACAAGCGTTCCACCATCACCTCCAGGGAGATCCAGACCGCAGTGCGCCTGCTGCTCCCCGGAGAGCTGGCCAAGCACGCAGTGTCCGAGGGCACCAAGGCCGTGACCAAGTACACCAGCTCCAAGTAAACAGCGCATTTGGAGTGCTGTAGTAACCCAAAGGCTCTTTTAAGAGCCACCCACCCTGTCAGTGAAAAAAGCTAATCCATTGTGTGTGTGTGTGTGGACATGTGAGAGTGGTGTGTCCAATTTTTTTTTGGGGGGGGGGATAAACAATGCTGACATGAACAGGGTAGGAATATGTGCATGCCAGTAGAACACAGTGAGTGGGATTCCACTCGTGCTCCAATGACTGGAGCCTGTATCACTTTAGGCCGAAGCAGGGACCCTCTGCACACATGAACAACAGTCACCGATTGAAACTTGCCGTTCCACCTGTACAAGAGGGAGGAGGAGAAGCGCCTCCACATCGCTCTCTCTAGGCCTATATCAGGGCGAACAAGCACATGGGGCGCCAGCCTCCATAGCGCCGGCCGCACAGCCAGACACCAAGACCCACAGACACAAAGACCGGCACGAGTCACACTGCGGAGTCCAGAGACAAGGTGAGCTCAACTACTTTGGCCCTCACCTCACCTCATCTGGATGAGAGAGAGAGAGAGAGACTACCTAGCACAAGAAAAAACACACTGTGCACAAAGAGCAGGCTCCAAATCCCACTAAAGGACTCATAAAACATCACACACACACACAGTGCAAGTAAGCATGTCGTTGGACAGTGTATTATTTCCTGTGCCTCCTGGACACATGACGAATACAACGTGAAACTAGTCTCAGCCAGGCCTCACAAGTGCATGTGTTTTAAGGTCCCCAAAAGAGCTCTCCTTTAAAACACCAAGGTGCACATCAGGGGACGCCAAACCATTTGACTCCCTTGCCAGACATCTCGGCTCACTCCACAATCAATGGTGCTCGCAATCGGATGCACTTTTAGGCCATTTAGGAGACAAATAGCACAGGAAAAGCAGTACGCACCGCTCCACCCGAAAGTCGAACGGTGAGGTTCTACATCGTGGAGCTCCGCCCCATAGGGGAGCTCTGCTCCTAGTGATTTACCACGCTGCCTAGGCAGCGAATAGCCTGAGAAAAAATGATGCACACACCTACAGCCAATAGGAGTACAGGTGTCCCTATATAAGGGGATGCTTCCCCTCAATCAGCCTCCCATTATCTTCAGCGACAGGACTGGACTGAAGAAGCCTAGAAGAGAAGAGAAGAATCTCAGGACGAACCCTTCGTCGATATCCTGTTGTCGACGTCGTCCTTCAATGAGCACTTTTCCACCCCCAAAAGCTCTTTTAAGAGCTCAGTGTCGCTGCCCCACTATGGCGGCTTTGGACCAGCACAAACTTTGTTTTGTGTGCTTAGGTTCAAAGCATGCATGGGGCGGCCTCACAGATCCTCCGGAATGCGCTAGCTGTTCACTCCTTTCTTTAAAGGAGAGGAAACAGCGATGGGCATTTTTCATTGAGGATTTCCCTCTCGAGGATGCGATTTCTATGATAGCCTCAGGCTCTGAGGCGTCATATGATGACAGCGCCTCTAGAGAGGATGAGGATGTTGGGAAGTGTCTGGATTATTCTCAGATAAAATCCAGTCTACCGACCGAGGCTGAAGAGAACCCCCTCCCCAGGGAGAGTGAGGTGATTTTCTCATCCTTAGGCGAGGACGAGACGGGCTCTGAATTTTCAGCAGCCCCCTCCTACGCAGTAGCCTCTCTGCGCTCTGATTTTACAGGGCTCATTGAGCGGGCTGCGAGCAGGTTGGGAGTTACACTGCCCCCCATCCCCTCCGTTTCGGAAGTGGATTTAATGGTGGGCGGCCCCTATTCCAGACCTAGACGGGCAGCGGTACTTTTGGCACCGACCATGCCCTCGCTCGCCAAGTATGTGGAGGGTGCATGGGAAACGCCTTTGACGGCCAGAGCGCCGGTGAAGGCGTATATTCCATTCACTAACGTTGCCAGACAACGGCCACAAGAGATCCCTAAGCTCGAGGCCGCCCTAGCTGCGTACCTCGTGCCAGGTTCGAGCTCTTGGCTGTCTGCCAAGAGACCCACATTACCAACGACTAAGGACCGTCTCACAGCACAGCTGGCTGAGAAGTCCTTTGTCCTTGGTACACAGGCTGTAGCAGCAGCGAATAATATTGCCCTCTTGGCAGCCTCTCTATCCCGTCTGACCACGGGTAGAGAGGGGCTGTCGGGAGAGGAGATGGAGGAAGCGTCGAAGATTTCCGGCGCCATTCTCCATCTCACACAGGCATCGGCTGTATGTGCGGGGAGATCTATGGCCACTTCGGTGGTAATGGAACGACACCTCTGGCTGTCTTTGACGGCTATGAAGGAGACCGACAAAGCCGCCCTATTGAACGCCCCCATTTCTGACAGCGGTCTCTTTGGAGCCGCCGTCACTGATGCGACGGCGCATTTTGGGAAGCTTGAGGAGGAGAGAAAGCAGCTGGCGAGACACCTGCCCTTGGCAGGAGGGTCTAGAACAGCTACGAAATATCCCCATCGCTCCACCGTCTCCAGTAGACCAGGGTCTACGGGCAGACGGAGAGCCCGTCGAGCAGCCGCACCTGGAGTACCTAGAGCGGGCCCCGCCCCTCCGGTAGCACCAGAGAAGGCGGCGGTGAAACCGACGAGAGAGACCCCGTTTATTTCGTCGCCCTGGCAGCCGAGAGGCAGTCAGAAGAGGCGACGGCCATGACGGGACGAGGGGGAGAGGACGGGAGAGAGCGCCGCACTTCTTGTGATGGCGCCCACTGTTCATCCCCCACCCCTGCAAAGGGATGGAGGAGTTGTAGTGTTTAATAAAGAATGTGTTCCATCTGACTTTGTCACAAGAGAACCTCTTTTCCAAAACAAAACTGAGACCGCTCAGATTCCTCCTCGCTCTATCTCTCTCTCTTCCTCTCACCGCTGTGTGCAGCTCAGCCCATTGCGGAGCTGAGCACACACAGAGGGCCGTTGTGAGTGGGAATGACAAAGGGAAAGCAAGACGGACGCTCGTAATGAGCCGTCATGCTCTACCTCATAAAAACCCAACACTACACACTCTGAGGAGTGAAGTAGAGAGGAGTTTTAATAGCAGCCTGCGTACACAGCCCCATAGTAGGCCGATGAAGCAGTCGCTATTGGGAGACGGCGCACTAATTCAGGCCGGTGCCTCAATTAGTGTAGCGCAGACCCGTGCTGAGTTCAAGGAGGGCTGGAACCACAAGGTTACATGCATAACCGAAGTGTCGGCGCCCCCGATTCTCACAGAACGCGCTAGTGTTCCCTCCCCCTTTCGTAGGGGGCCCACCTTGGGCTGTTCCACCACTTCAGTGTTGGGAGACAGCGGCGGCTTGGGCTATAGAGGAATACAGGTCCTTCCTACTGTCTGTACCACAGCTTCGCGCTCTCCCGCTCTCAGAGCACTATTGGGAGTGGCGGAGAAGCTGCACCCTCTCCTCCTGGCTAAGTCGGACGCTGGAGAAGGGTTATGCCATTCAATTCCATCAAACTCCACCCCCCTTCTCGGGTGTGGTGGAGACGGTGATGAAGACGCCAGAGAAAGTAGCCGCTCTTGTGAAAGAGATTATGGAACTTTTGGCGAAGGAGGCGGTCACAGTAGTTCCCCAGGAGCAAAGGAACAGCGGGCTATATTCGCCCTATTTCCTAGTGCCAAAAAAGACGGGGGGGGTGAGGCCAATATTGGATTTACGCACTCTCAACGAGAGCGTAGCCAAACGGCCTTTCCGAATGCTCACGACAAAACGTCTACTGGAATGTATTCACAACAGAGACTTTTGTGTAAGCATAGATCTAAAGGACGCATACTTTCATGTGCCGGTACTTCCGCGTCACAGGAAGTTCCTGCGTTTCGCCTTTCAAGGGGTGGCGTACGAGTATGCGAGAATGCCATTCGGGTACGCCCTGGCACCTCGCACGTTTTCCAAATGTGTGGAGGCGGCATTGGAGCCGTTGCGCCGTCAGGGGATAAGGCTAATAGCCTACCTAGACGACCTACTGGTTTTGGCCTCGTCAGCAGAGCTGGCGATCACACACAGACAGTGATTCAAGAGTGCGCCTTGGCCCAGTCAACAGATTGTCTATCTGGGATTATAGATAGACACTGTGACTATGAGGGCGCGAATATCGGATCCTCGACGGGCTGCCTTGTTGTTAGCCCTGAGAAGGTTTTGGGTCTCATGTCGTCTGCCCACTCCGTGGTTCCGCTGGGACTTTTGCACATGCGCAAAACACAGCGATGGTTTGCTCAACTACGACTGGACCCAGTGAGGCACCCTCGTCGGTTGTTGACAGTTCCCCTCTCGCTCAGAGCGGACCTGAACTATTGGAGAGACCCGTGCGTAATGGCACACGGGGTCGCAATAGGCAGGGTGTCATCCCACATTCCAGTGTACACAGACGCTTGTCTGACTGGATGGGGAGGGACATGTCAGGCTCGGGCAGTCGGAGGTGTGTGGTCCCAATCGGGACGTCACATCAACCTCCTGGAATTGGAAACGGTTCTACTGGTTCTGACCCACTTCGTGTCCACCCTACGGGGACACGACGTGCTGGTTTGGTCAGACAACAGAACGACAGTAGCCTATATAAATCGCCAAGGGGGAGTCAGGTCTCCTGCACTCCACCGGTTGGCGGAGGAATTGTGGCTGTGGGCTCACGAGCACCTTCGCTCGTTGACAGCAGCGCACATTCCAGGCTGTCAGAATATCGGAGCAGACCTCATGTCTCGAGGGGGTCCCCGAGACGACGAGTGGCGACTGCACCCCGATGTTGTTCTCCAAATATGGGAACGGTTCGGGAGAGCCGAGGTGGACCTGTTCGCGTCACGTGTGAACGCGCAATGTCCCCTATGGTTTTCTCTACGAGCCCAGGACGAACCGCCACTAGGGATAGACGCTTTTGCGCACCAGTGGCCGGAGGTTCTCCTGTACGCATTTCCACCGCTGTCCTGCATTCTCCCACTGCTAGCCCGTGTGAGAACAGGAGGGCTGTCAATCATATTGATAGCCCCCGACCGCCCAGGGGCTCCGTGGTACGCGGAGATGATTCAAATGTCGATTGCACCATCATGGCCAATTCCACATCGACAGGACGCGATGTCTCTGGCGGCAGGCATGATAGAGCATTTGCCTCTAATCGGCCAGCCACTGAAGGTCTGGCTCCTGAGAGGGACAGGTTAGAGCGCCGTGGGTTATCTGATTCGGTAATCAGAACGATACAGGGCTCACGTGCCAGTTCCACATACAGGACTTATGCCAGTAGATGGAACATGTTTTCACAATGGTGCGCCACAGAGAATGTGGATCCCGTGTGCTGTCAGGTTGAGAGTGTGCTCTCTTTCCTACAGTTCATGTTTGACAAGCAGCGCTCAGCCGCCACCATTAAAGTGTTCGCGGCAGCGATTTCAGCTTGTCATGAGGGGTTTGACAGAGACACTGTTTTCAGTCACCCTCTAGTGAAACGGTTTCTATTGGGAACGCGGCGGCTTAGGCCAATGGCTAGAGCCACGCTACCACAGTGGGATTTAACTTTGGTACTCGAGGCGCTCTGTGAGACGCCGTTCGAACCATTGAATCAAATTCCCCTCAAGATGTTGTCTCTGAAGACCGCACTGTTGCTTGCCTTGACTACAGCCAAGCGTGTCAGTGATTTGTGTGCTCTTTCGACGAGACCCGACTGCCTTGCCATAAACGGCGACTTGAGCAGAGCGGTGTTACGTCCTAACCCGGCATTTACGCCGAAGGTTATTAAGAGCTCATACAGGTCGCAGACTGTTGAGCTATGGGCTTTCTCCCCCCTCCTCATGATGAGCGGAGAGAGGAGAGACTTCATCGCCTGTGCCCGGTGCGCGCCTTGGCGTGCTACGTGCAGCGCACGGCGATGATTAGGTCATCACCTCAGTTGTTTGTGTGTCACGGTGCTAACGCACTGGGTAGACCACTTTCAAAACAGCGGCTGTCTCATTGGCTTTGCGAAGGCATTGAGACGGCTTATGAGGCGGCAGGGCGACCAATGCCTCATGGCGTAAGAGCCCACTCCGCTCGTGGAGTAGCGGCGTCTACGGCACTTTTCAGAGGAACTGGGGTAGAGGATATTTGTGCAGCGGCGTCGTGGTCGTCACCGTCTCCTTTTATCCGATTCTACCTGTTGGACGTGTCGTCTAACTCTCTAGCTCGTTCTGTACTCAGCGTTGTTGAGGGCAGAACTTGAGTTAAGAAAGGGTGCAGGACTAATGAGACGTGTTCCCATTAGGTCCGCTCCTTTTTAACAGAAGAGAGAGAGACACACACATGTAACATGACCTTTGTTTGACACTGTCAATACAACAGGGAATGTCTAGACTGCCACCAGTGTGTCATTGTGCTGGGAAATAGTACTGTAACCTAGTGTTACCTGACTATTAGACCGGTCAATAAAGTTGAGAGAATATTGAGGCATCATCTATCTGCTGAGGCAGAATAGTTGACCTAAATTCTATCGTCTGCCCACGAATCATTGGCTCTGCCTATGCATTGAGTGTGGCGGGTTACACTGAGAAAGCAGTGAGCATGTCTTCTAACTGGTTCAGCCTGTACTCAGTTTTGTTGAGGTGAAGACTAGAATTAAGGCGGGAAAACACTGGATTAATGGGCAGGGTTCCCATCAGGTCCGTATTTTCTCCTTTATTACAAGGACTGCAGGACATGACTCCTGGCTGAGTGGCACAGTTGAGTCATGTGTTATATCTTGCCCACCAGTCTATGACTGTGTTGGGCAGAGCGATTAGGGGTATAGTTCTGTAATGGGTATTACAGTACTATTAGACCAATCGGTATATCAATAGAGTTGAGTTAATCTATCTGTGGTGCAGTTAGTATGACTCATATTCTATGATCTGCTCACTAGTCATTGGCTTTGCCTTTAGACTGAGTGAGCGGATTAGATCAAAGACACAGTACATTGTAATTTAGTGTGGTTCACAATAAATTGCAGTACTGTGGGATTTGGTCGCAGCCATTGCTGAGCTGACCTTTTCTTAAGGGGAAAGTGTTTTTGGCTCGGCAGGGAGTACATTTTGGGAGCGTTTCGCTCAGCCTTAAACCACTAGGAGCAGAGCTCCCCTATGGGGCGGAGCTCCACGATGTAGAACGATAGTTACCGGAGTGTAACTCCAGTTCTATGAGTGGAGCGGAGCCCCATAGGGCTTAAGGCCCTGCCGACCCCCAGTCTCGCTGAAGATAATTTTTCTGGAGGCTGATTGAGGGGAAGCATCCCCTTATATAGGGACACCTGTACTCCTATTGGCTGTAGGTGTGTGCATCATTTTTTCTCGGGCTATTCGCTGCCTAGGCAGCGGGGTAAACCACTAGGAGCAGAGCTCCCCTATGGGGCTCCGCTCCACTCATAGAACTGGAGTTACACTCCGGTAACTATCGTTCCACCTGTACAAGAGGGAGGAGGAGGAGAAGCGCCTCCACATCGCTCTCTCTAGGCCTGTATCAGGGCGAACAAGCACATGGGGCGCCAGCCTCCATAGCGCCGGCCGCACAGCCAGACACCAAGACCCACAGACACAAAGACCGGCACGAGTCACACTGCGGAGTCCAGAGACAAGGTGAGCTCAACTACTTTGGCCCTCACCTCATCTGGATGAGAGAGAGAGAGACTACCTAGCACAAGAAAAAACACACTGTGCACAAAGAGCAGGCTCCAAATCCCACTAAAGGACTCATAAAACATCACACACACACACACACAGTGCAAGTAAGCATGTCGTTGGACAGTGTATTACTGCCTACCTACCTACCTACCTACCTACCTACCCGTGGTGCAAAAGAAATGAAATGAATGACTTTTACGCACCACATTTTCGAGTGGCAAAATGGCTTTACATTTGTCACTCAAGAGTGCAGCACCCTCACCTGTCAACATTGTTGTGATATGTGTTAGAATTCACATGTCACATTGATCGTGATAATAAGAAGAATACATACTATAGTGGGTTGCAGCCATTTGTATTATGAGCCACTCTCGATTTGATTGATACATGTTTCAGTGATTTGAGTTGTCACTTTGGCGCTCCCGCCAACGAGAAAAAGTAACAAAAGTCGGAGGGAAACAGAGTGGCCTAGCCCTTGTCACTCTGCTGCCTGCCTGCGGGCGGGTGGGGGCGGGCTTAGGACTGTCTGTCTGTCCCTCCCTCACTCCAATTGGATAAGGCCACACCGGTCCGGTGGCCAATCGATGCCTTTTGTGGCGAGGTATAAGTAAGGCTCTCGAGGTGGCCAGCGGTTCATTCAGATTTTCTGTGACATACTGAGTCTACCAATATGAGCGGAAGAGGCAAAACCGGAGGCAAGGCCAGGGCGAAGTCAAAGACACGTTCATCCCGTGCCGGGCTCCAGTTCCCCGTGGGCCGTGTGCACAGGCTGCTGCGCAAAGGCCACTACGCCGAGCGTGTGGGCGCTGGCGCACCAGTCTACCTGGCCGCAGTGCTCGAGTACCTGACTGCTGAGATCCTGGAGTTGGCCGGAAACGCTGCCCGTGACAACAAGAAGACTCGTATCATCCCCCGTCACCTGCAGCTGGCAGTCCGTAACGACGAGGAGCTGAACAAACTGCTTGGCGGCGTGACCATCGCTCAGGGTGGTGTTCTGCCCAACATCCAGGCAGTGCTGCTCCCCAAGAAGACTGAGAAGGCCGTCAAAGCCAAGTAAAATCGCTGGTGCGGCTGCAACTTGACTACTCAACCCCCAAAGGCTCTTTTAAGAGCCAACCACCTAGCTCAGCAAAAGCGCAAAGTTTCCTTTCTATGGCTGGCCAACTATTTGGCGTGTTTTTTAGATAAATATACACGGCACAGTATCAAGTGCCCACATGAGGCCTAAATGAAGAATAACAACTACTAGGCTAAAATGAGAGCGTTATTGCGCGTAAAGTGTGACGTTGCTCGCGGCCCTAACAAAAGACCCAAGCGCGCCTCGGCGAGGGAGGGGGTTGCATTTTGGGGTGGCACGGAGAGGCCGAGCGTCCCGTCCAATGGGTGGCGGAGGAGGCCTCCGCAACGGGCCAATTAGGGCGGTGCGGAGATGGTGACCAATCAGCAGACGCCGCTGCCGGCTTTATAAACTTCACATAGGCATTTGGAGGCTATACTCCGACTGTGAAAGAAGGAAGCTAGCTAGCGCCATGGCCAGAACCAAGCAAACCGCTCGCAAATCCACCGGTGGCAAAGCACCCAGGAAGCAGCTCGCCACCAAGGCTGCGCGCAAGAGCGCCCCGGCCACCGGCGGCGTGAAGAAGCCTCACCGTTACAGGCCCGGCACCGTGGCTCTTAGAGAGATCCGTCGTTACCAGAAGTCCACTGAGCTGCTGATCCGCAAACTGCCTTTCCAGCGCCTGGTGCGAGAAATTGCCCAGGACTTTAAGACCGACCTGCGCTTCCAGAGTTCCGCAGTGATGGCCCTGCAGGAGGCAAGCGAGGCTTACCTGGTCGGCCTGTTCGAGGACACCAACCTGTGCGCCATCCACGCCAAGAGGGTGACCATCATGCCCAAGGACATCCAGCTGGCCCGTCGTATTCGTGGAGAGCGCGCATAAACGATGACCTGATCTCCAAAATCCCCCAAAGGCTCTTTTAAGAGCCACCTCCATATTTCAGTCAAAAAGGCCCATTTGTACACGCCCCTTTCCCACCGTGTTCCCTGCTCTCCAGTCCCTACAGACCGTGGTTCGATTCCAGGCTGTATCACCACTGGCCGTGATTGTAAATAAGAGTTGGTTCTTAACTGACTTGAGTCGTTTCAATAACGCTCTCTATATGTGATTAGATGTATGCCTAGAGTAGAAGAGGGGAAAATACACTATAAGTGATAGTAATGATATAGGGCAAACAACTGACTTTGAAAGTCCCATGTTGCAGTGCCACTGATGAGAGGGGAAAAGTTTACCGTGGAGCACGGAGGCCATCTTGTGGTTAAACGCGGTTACTGTCAGCGTGTCAGCACTGTCATAGTGGCTCCCTATTGGTATTTGATCTTCAGGCCAGCGTTTCCCAAACTCGGTCCTCGGCTCCCCAAGTGGGGCAAGTTGTATTTTTTCGATTCCAATTGCTCTTGGAATGTAACATGTGCAAATTGAAATGTGCAAATTGTGCCAGAGAAGAGTCATTTGAGAACCTGAAACAATGTTCATCATGTAAAGAGACACTGTACTGTTCCAAAGTATGTCAAAACCAACATTGGACTAAACATAAGAAAAAATGCACTCACCTGAAAATTGACTCTACCAGTGAAAGGTTTTCCTGCACAGAGAAAAATGCCCACTCCTTACCATCCCTAGCTCAAGGTTGCCACCCCGTAAGGTCACCTCGCTAGTCGGCAGACAGTGCCTTATTGAGTGTCACCTGAATCGCCACCACCTCCAAGCTCTATGGGACACAGGATCTCAGGTATCGGTCATTGATGAACGATGGAAAGAGGAATCTCTCCCAAACGCAAGGCTGAGAGATGTTTCAGAAATTCTGGACTCACCTGATGATCTAAGGTTGACTGCAGCAAATGGGACTGAAATTCCGTACCTGGGATGGATTGAAACAACTTTTCGTCTAGCCTCTGAAATTGACCAAACAAAGGAACTGATCATCCCAGTGCTGGTAATGAAAGGCTGTCACCAATCTCATCCCATCATAGGTTTCAATGTTATCGAGCACATCCTGACAATGACCGAAAAGACTAAACGATACAGTACAGTAAAAACAGCTTTCCCAAGCCTCAAAAGAAACAAGGTGAGAGCTTTTATACAGGCTGTTAGCGCAGAACAGACAGATGAATACGCAGTGAAAACCAAGAAAGAGAAGGTTGCTGTACCAAAACACAGTAGCATTCAGATTGAGTGCCGTGTAGCTTCCCAGCCTTTCAAAGATAATATAATAATAATAATATATGCCATTTAGCAGACGCTTTTATCCAAAGCGACTTACAGTCATGTGTGCATACATTCTACGTATGGGTGGTCCCGGGGATCGAACCCACTACCCTGGCATTACAAGCGCCATGCTCTACCAACTGAGCTACAGAAGGACCACAAGATGACATGACAATGCTTTTCCAGCCAGACCTGAACCCGCAGTGGCCAGATGACCTTGAGTTCTTTGACACACTAGTCAGAGTCAGTAAAGGTGTTTTTCCAGTTATCCTGCTTGATGTCTCTAACCCCACTGACCACGACATTGCCCTGCTAGGACGCACAATAATCGGTACAGTACAAACCATTACGACTGTGTTACCTGCCCAAGTCTTTGAAAAAACTGTCACCTCAGCCACAGTGAATCACACCAGCGTTCGAACCCCATGTACTGCTACTGAACAGTGGGATCCACCAGTAGATTTAACTCACCTAACCGAAGAACAGAGAGAGGTTGTTAGGCAAATGCTTAGAGAAGAGTGTCACTCCTTCTCCAGATCAGACAATGACATTGGCTGCATTGAACGATTGAAAATGACTATTTCTCTAAAGGACTCTGAACCAGTAAAGCGCACATATATGTCAGTGCCCAGGCCACTGTATCAGGAGATGAAGGGTTACATTTATGACCTCATAGTCCAGGGCTGGGTTAGGAAGTCAAACTCTTCATATTCCTCACCTGTCGTGTGCGTTCGTAAGAAGGACGGGACCCTCCGGTTGTGTATAGATTACAGAGATCTGAACAGAAAGACACATCCCGACCGCCAGCCCATCCCTCGGGTCCAAGAGATCATGGACAGTTTAGGTGGTAATTCCTGGTTCTCCCTCTTAGATCAGGGGAAAGCGTATCACCAGGGGTTCATCTCTGAAGAAAGCAGACCACTGACAGCATTTGTGACACCGTGGGGACTCTATGAGTGGATACGTATGCCATTCGGCCTCATGAACGCTCCTGCAGCTTTTCAGCGGTGTATGGAGGAGTGTTTGGAAGGGCTCCGGGATAACATCTGCATTCCTTATCTGGACGACACGCTAGTCTTCAGTAAAACATTCAACAGCCATGTGAATGATGTGCGAAAAGTTTTGCAGCGTCTCAGAGAGTATGGCATTAAACTCAAACCAAGTAAGTGTGATCTCTTTAAACCCCAGGTCCGTTATTTGGGCAGAATAGTGTCTGCAGAGGGCAGCCGAGTTGACCCAGCCGATTTTGAAGCAGTAAGAGCATTGAAAGAAATCAGACCAGGGACTGTGGGCCAGCTCAGAAAAATGCTTGGTTTACTCACGTACTACAGACAGTACATCAAAGACTTTTCTAGGAGTGCCAGCTGCCTGTATGACCTCCTGAAAGCAGATTCAGAGAAATTACCTGACCACCCACGGAAAACAAAAACAAAGAAAGTAAGTCATGTGGTGCCCTCAAACAAGCCAATCCTGTGGACTGACCAGCATCAACAGGCACTTGAACAGCTGATTGAGTGTTTGCTTCACCCACCAGTTTTAGGTTTCCCTGATTTCACTCAGCCATTTGTTGTACACACTGATGCGTCACACCAAGGCTTGGGAGCAGTTCTTTATCAAAAGCAAGAGGGGAAGCTTAGGGTCATTGCTTATGGCTCTCGAACTTTAACAGCAGCTGAGAAGAACTATCACTACCACTCGAGCAAGCTAGAATTTCTAGCTCTAAAATGGGCAATCACTGATAAGTTCCATGACTATTTGTACTATGCTCCCACCTTCACTGTATACAGCGATAACAACCCGCTCTGCTACATTCTGTCTACTGCAAAACTGAACGCAACCACTTCTAGGTGGGTTGCAGACTTGGCTGATTTCCACTTTACAATAAAGTACAGGCCAGGCAGAGAGAACGGTGATGCAGATGCTTTGTCAAGCATGCCACTGGATGTAGAGTCACTGATGAGAGAATGTTCTGAGGAGCTTCCACCAGACACCATCGCCGCCACGATACAAGCAGTTGAGGTACAGAAAGAGGCTGTTGTACCTTGGTCATTTTCAGCTGCATCTATGTCAGTATCAGCTGAAGGTGAGACAACCACTGCAACAACCAGCTCGATCCCAAAAGATGGGATTAGAGAAGCACAAGAATCTGATCCAGTCATCCGTCCTGTGCTCAATTTCAAACTGTCGGGTTCCAAACCGCCAGTTAAAGAGCAAAAGAAATTCAGTCCAAAGACAAAATGCCTATTCAGAGAATGGGACAAATTGACAATAGACAGTGATGGCATTTTGTACAGAATCACTACAGCCCGCAAGCAGTTAGTTCTACCAGAGCAGTACAAAGGTAAAGTGATGGAAGAGTTGCACAATAACATGGGACACCAAGGTACTGACCGCACTGTATCACTAGTACGTGACCGCTTCTTCTGGCCATATATGCAATCTGACATCGAGCACTATGTGACTAAAAGGTGTAGCTGTGTCAAGCAGAAAAAGCCAGCCCATGCAACAAGAGCTCCTCTGACAAACATTATGACAACACAGCCATTTGAACTGGTATGTATAGACTTCCTTCATCTCGACAGATGCAAAGGGGGATATGAGTACATCCTCGTGATTGTTGATCATTTTACACGTTTCGCTCAAGCCTACGCCACCACATCAAAGTCAGGTAAAACTGCTGCAAATCTCATCTTCAATGATTTTGCCCTGAAGTTTGGGTTCCCGTCCCGCATCCACCATGACCAAGGGGAGAATTTGAAAATCAGTTGTTCCATCAGTTAAAGAAACTCAGTGGCATGGCGGGGTCCAGGACAACACCCTATCACCCGATGGGAAACGGTCAAGCGGAACGCATGAACAGAACATTGTTGCAAATGTTAAAGACACTAACCGAGACACAAAAGTCAAATTGGAAGGAGTCTCTGAACAAACTGGTTTATGCCTATAACTGCACCCGTTGCGAAGTGACTGGCTATTCACCATTTTATCTTCTGTTTGGGAGATCACCCAGGCTTCCAGTTGATATGCTCTTTGGATTGTGCACAGAGGCAGGTTCCAGTAACCAGCGAGAATACGTGGAGAACTGGAAACGAGGGATGGAAGAAGCATACGCAATTGCAAATGAAAATGCCCAGAAAGCCGCTGAAAGAAGTAAGAAGTACTATGACACTAAAGTTAGGAGTTCAGTGCTACAGCCTGGCGAGCGAGTTCTGATTAAAAACCTGACACCAAGAGGAGGACCAGGAAAACTCCGTAACTATTGGGAAGATGAAATTCACACAGTGGTGAGACAAATGGGTTCAGACCTGCCAATTTATGAATTGAGACCAGAAAAGGGTAGGGGAAGCTCCAGGGTCCTGCACAGAAATCTGCTCATGTCCTGTGACCACTTACCTTTTGAGACACAACCAGAAATGACCAAAGTGGACAAAAGTCAGAAAACGAGGAGACACCAGCCTGCATCACAGACTCTAGATTCTGATGAAGATAGTGGGGATGAATATGACCTTCATCATGAGCCGCTACAGGTTCCCACATCTCCTACAGTACCTGAGGAGAGGAATGCTGAACCAGCGAGAGAGTGGGAACACAGGCCCTCAACAGTGAAACAGACAGTTGCAGTGCCAGTCCCTGATACGCTACCAGCACAGCCT
>NC_068430.1:47466303-47476695 GCF_023373465.1 Oncorhynchus keta | reverse complement strand
AACTTGCAGGCTTGTTTTCCGAATTGCTGTGCGTTTTGTTGCCAACCTATTTTGCTACCTGACAACTGCGGGTTTCACTTTTTAATTACCGTTCATATATTTATTTATTTTTTTCCTCAACTTTTTCACTCCGGACGCTTTATCTGGACACGATTCGTCAGGACCTCCAACAGCCGAAGCTAAGTAGTAACATTAACATGATGCCTTCTAATTGCAGCCGCTGTGTGCTCGCCTTACGGCGAGGATAGCTGTACTGCAAGCCCAGCTTCAGACGCAATCGTTAGGCAAGGTAATTTCAGTGTAGGAAAGGATGAAACAGCGTCTGTGCCACCAGTAAGTACAGATAGTAGTATAAATCCCCTGGCACAGTCCCCGCAGCGGACAACTTTCTCACGGTTTCTGGAAGGAAATGCTGTAGGAACGCTCAGCCGGTGTCGCTCATTCAGCAGACAGAAACTTTCAACCGGTTTTCCCCATTAAGCAGCGGGTCGGTGTCAGAGGCCGAGTCTTCTCTGGTCTCTACTCCTCCCGTTACGGGGTCTGAGACGCCGACTTCCCACCATTAGCTCTGACAAATTGAAAACTCTAGTCATTGGCGACTCCATTACCCGCAGTATTAGACTTAAAGCGAATCATCCAGCGATCATACACTGTTTACCCGGGGCAGGGCTACCGGCGTTAAGGCTAATCTGAAGATGGTGCTGGCTAAAGCTAAAACTGGCGAGTGTAGAGTATAGAGATATTGTTATCCACGTCGGCACCAACGATGTTAGGATGAAACAGTCAGAGATCACCAAGCGCAACATAGCTTCTGCGTGCATATCAGCTAGAAAGATGTCGGCATCGAGTAATTGTCTCTGGCCCCCTCCCAGTTAGGGGAGTGATGAGCTCTACAGCAGAGTCTCACAACTCAATCGCTGGTTGAAAACTGTTTTCTGCCCCTCCCAAAAGATAGAATTTGTAGATAATTGGCCCTCTTTCTGGGACTCACCCACAAACAGGACCAAGCCTGACCTGCTGAGGAGTGACGGACTCCATCCTAGCTGGAGGGTGCTCTCATCTTATCTGCCAACATAGACAGGGCTCTAACTCCTCTAGCTCCACAATGAAATAGGGTGCAGGCCAGGCAGCAGGCTATTAGCCAGCCTGCCAGCATAGTGGAGTCTGCCACTAGCATAGTCAGTGTAGTCAGCTCAGCTATCACCATTGAGACCGTGTCTGTGCCTCGACCTAGGTTGGGCAAAACTAAACATGGCGGTGTTCGCCTTAGCAATCTCACTAGGATAAAGACCACCTCCATTCCTGTCATTACTGAAAGAGATCATGATACCTCACATCTCAAAATAGGGCTACTTAATGTTAGATCCCTTACTTCAAAGGCAATTATAGTCAATGAACTAATCACTGATCATAATCTTGATGTGATTGGCCTGACTGAAACATGGCTTAAGCCTGATGAATTTACTGTGTTAAATGAGGCCTCACCTCCTGGCTACACTAGTGACCATATCCCCCGTGCATCCCGCAAAGGCGGAGGTGTTGCTAACATTTACGATAGCAAATTTCAATTTACAAAAAAAAAAAATGACGTTTTCGTCTTTTGAGCTTCTAGTCATGAAATCTATGCAGCCTACTCAATCACTTTTTATAGCTACTGTTTACAGGCCTCCTGGGCCATATACAGCGTTTCTCACTGAGTTCCCTGAATTCCTATCAGACCTTGTAGTCATTGCAGATAATATTCTAATCTTTGGTGACTTTAATATTCACATGGAAAAGTCCACAGACCCACTCCAAAAGGCTTTTGGAGCCATCATCGACTCAGTGGGTTTTGTCCAACATGTCTCTGGACCCACTCACTGTCACAGTCATACGCTGGACCTAGTTTTGTCCCATGGAATAAATGTTGTGGATCTTAATGTTTTCCTCATAATCCTGGACTATCGGACCACCATTTTATTACGTTTGCAATTGCAACAAATAATCTGCTCAGACCCCAACCAAGGAACATCAAAAGTCGTGCTATAAATTCACAGACAACACAAAGATTCCTTGATGCCCTTCCAGACTCCCTCTGCCTACCCAAGGACGCCAGAGGACAAAAATCCGTTAACCACCTAACTGAGGATCTCAATTTAACCTTGCGCAATACCCTAGATGCAGTTGCACCCCTAAAAACTAAAAAAATGTCTCATAAGAAACTAGCTCCCTGGTACACAGAAAATACCCGAGCTCTGAAGCAAGCTTCAGAAAATTGGAACGGAAATGGCGCCACACCAAACTGGAAGTCTTCCGACTAGCTTGGAAGGACGGTACCGTGCAGTACCGAAGAGCCCTTACTGCTGCTCGATCGTCCTATTTTCTAACTTAATTGAGGAAAATAAGAACAATCCGAAATTCCTTTTTGATACTGTGGCAAAGCTAACTAAAAGCAGCATTCCCCAAGAGAGGATGACTTTCACTTTAGCAGTGATAAATTCATGAACTTCTTTGAGGAAAAGATTATGATTATTAGAAAGCAAATTACGGACTCCTCTTTAAACCTGCGTATTCCTCCAAACCTCAGTTGTCCTGAGTCTGCACAACTCTGCCAGGACCTAGGATCAAGAGAGACGCTCAAGTGTTTTAGTACTATATCTCTTGACACAATGATGAAAATAATCATGGCCTCTAAACCTTCAAGCTGTATACTGGACCCTATTCCAACTAAACTACTGAAAAGAGCTGCTTCCTGTGCTTGGCCCTCCTATGTTGAACATAATAAACGGCTCTCTATCCACTGGATGTGTACCAAACTCACTAAAAGTGGCAGTAATAAAGCCTCTCTTGAAAAAGCCAAACCTTGACCCAGAAAATATAAAAAACTATCGGCCTATATCGAATCTTCCATTCCTCTCAAAGATTTTAGAAGGCTGTTGCGCAGCAACTCACTGCCTTCCTGAAGACAAACAATGTATACGAAATGCTTCAGTCTGGTTTTAGACCCCATCATAGCACTGAGGCGGCACTTGTGAAGGTGGTAAATGACATTTTAATGGCATCGGACCGAGCTCTGCATCTGTCCTCGTGCTCCTAGACCTTAGTGCTGCTTTTGATACCATCGATCACCACATTCTTTTGGAGAGATTGGAAACCCAAATTGGTCTACACGGACAAGTTCTGGCCTGGTTTAGATCTTATCTGTCGGAAAGATATCAGTTTGTCTCTGTGAATGGTTTGTCCTCTGACAAATCAACTGTACATTTCGGTGTTCCTCAAGGTTCTGTTTTAGGACCACTATTGTTTTCACTATATATTTACCTCTTGGGGATGTTATTCGAAAACATAATGTAAACTTTCACTGCTATGCGGATGACACACAGCTGTACATTTCAATGAAACATGGTGAAGCCCCAAAATTGCCCTCGCTAGAAGCATGTGTTTCAGACATAAGGAAGTGGATGGCTGCAAACTTTCTACTATTAAACTCGGACAAAACAGAGATGCTTGTTCTAGGTCCCAAGAAACAAAGAGATCTTCTGTTGAATCTGACAATTAATCTTAATGGTTGTACAGTCGTCTCAAATAAAACTGTGAAGGACCTCGGCGTTACTCTGGACCCTGATCTCTCTTTTGAAGAACATATCAAGACCATTTCGAGGACAGCTTTTTTCCATCTACGTAACATTGCAAAAATCAGAAACTTTCTGTCCAAAAATGATGCAGAAAAATTAATCCATGCTTTTGTCACTTCTAGGTTAGACTACTGCAATGCTCTATTTTCCGGCTACCCGGATAAAGCACTAAATAAACTTCAGTTAGTGCTAAATACGGCTGCTAGAATCCTGACTAGAACCAAAAAATTTGATCATATTACTCAGTGCTAGCCTCTCTACACTGGCTTCCTGTCAAAGCAAGGGCTGATTTCAAGGTTTTACTGCTAACCTACAAAGCATTACATGGGCTTGCTCCTACCTACCTCTCTGATTTGGTCCTGCCGTACATACCTACACGTACGCTACGGTCACAAGACGCAGAGCCTCCTAATTGTCCCCTAGAATTTCTAAGCAAACAGCTGGAGGCAGGGCTTTCTCTATAGAGCTCCATTTTTATGGAACGGTCTGCCTACCCATGTCAGAGACGCAAACTGGGTCTCAACCTTTAAGTCTTTACTGAAGACTCATCTCTTCAGTGGGTCATATGATTGAGTGTAGTCTGGCCCAGGAGTGGGAAGGTGAACGGAAAGGCTCTGGAGCAACGAACCGCCCTTGCTGTCTCTGCCTGGCCGGTTCCCCTCTTTCCACTGGGATTCTCTGCCTCTAACCCTGTTACGGGGCTGAGTCACTGGCTTGCTGGGGCTCTCGTGCCGTCCCTGGGGGAAGTGCGTCACCTGGGGTGGGTTGATTCACTGTTGTGGTCGGCCTGTCTGGGTTGCCCCCCTTGGGTTGTACCGTGGCGGAGATCTTTGTGGGCTATACTCGGCCTTGTCTCAGGATGGTAAGTTGGTGGTTGAAGATATCCCTCTAGTGGTGTGGGGGATGTGCTTTGGCAAAGTGGGTGGGGTTATATCCTTCCTGTTTGGCCCTGTCCGGGGTGTCCTCGGATGGGGCCACAGTGTCTCCTGACCCCTCCTGTCTCAGCCTCCAGTATTTATGCTGCAGTAGTTTATGTGTCGGGGGCTAGGGTCAGTTTGTTATATCTGGAGTACTTCTCCTGTCCTATTCGGTGTCCTGTGTGAATCTAAGTGTGCGTTCTCTAATTCTCTCCTTCTCTCTTTCTTTCTCTCTCTCGGAGGACCTGAGCCCTAGGACCATGTCCCAGGACTACCTGACATGAGGACTCCTTGCTGTCCCCAGTCCACCTGGCCATGCTCCTGCTCCAGTTTCAACTGACCTGAGCCCTAGGACCGTGCCCCAGGACTACCTGACATGAAGGCTCCTTGCTGTCCCCAGTCCACCTGACTGTGCTGCTGCTCCAGTTTCAACTGTTCTGCCTTATTATTATTCGACCATGCTGGTCATTTATGAACATTTGAACATCTTGGTCATGTTCTGTTATAATCTCTACCCGGCACAGCCAGAAGAGGACTGGCCACCCCACATAGCCCGGTTCCTCTCTAGGTTTCTTCCTAGGTTTTGGCCTTTCTAGGGAGTTTTTCCTAGCCACCGTGCTTTTACACCTGCATTGTTTGCTGTTTGGGGTTTTAGGCTGGGTTTCTGTACAGCACTTTGAGATATCAGCTGATGTACGAAGGGCTATATAAATAAATTTGATTTGATTTGATTTGATTACACTAAAACGACCCAAGCTCTTTCAATTTGTCAACCGTGAAAGATGGAGAAATCACGTTGCTCGCTCCAAACCCATTACTGTAATAACACAATATTGATGACACCAACAAGGTCTTCTCTCTCTCTGTCAGCTCTCCCATAGCGCACCAGCAGTCAGTTATGCCTAGATAGGTCAGGGTTCCCCAACTGGCAGAAATCAGCTCCAAGTGATTTTAATTTAAGAAATCTGTTCCCAAGTATTCCCACGCATAAAAGAGAGACGTGATCGTATATATATGTAAGCAAGGTTTGAAACCATTATGTTAGTCAAACATATCTGTTTGGGCTTCTTGAGGTCAATTTGCAGTCTACAAATTATTTGTAATTGTGTTCCGGCCCCCCGACCATCCGCTCAAGAAAAAAACAGCCCGCAGCTGTCATGTCCTGACCATAGAAAGCCTTTATTTTCTATGGTAGAGTAGGTCAGGATGTGACTAGGGGGGTTAGTCTAGTTTATATTTTCTATGTGGGGTTCTAGGTTGTTTTTTCTATTTTGGCGTTTTGGTATGATTCCCAATTAGAGGCAGCTGGCTACCGTTGTCTCTAATTGGGGATAATACTTTAAGCAGCATTTTCTCCACCTGTGGGTTATGGGATATTGTTTATGTTTGGAGTTTAGTGCACCTCAGTAGTCACGGTTTGTTCTTTTATTGTTTTGTTTTGTTAAGTTTCACTAATAATAAAGTATGTGAAACTCATATCGGGCTGCGTCTTGGTCCGACCATTATTACGAACACCGTGACAGCGGCTGAATCTAGTTAATGATCCCTGGGTCTTCTATCAGCCCTGGATCATTGTTGACAGAAAGATAAACGGTTCAAATCCCACTGCCTTTGACTCTGGACTTGGCCTCGTTATCTCTCTGCCGCTATTACTGAGGATCGGCTCCTACTTTATGAGCTCTCAATCAATGCACCACTCCAGCTATTTCTGCACAGCCAATGCTAAACACTATCACAGCTTACGGTGAAATAGACACAAATTACTTACAAATTCAAAATTCATGATAGGCACAGGAAGTCCAGTACACAATTTTTGCATATGGTGCATTTCACTAATTTCACTCTAGCGTCTAGGGTCTAACGAAGGTCTAGCAAGCCAAACGTTGTCACATATGCCGAACACACCAGGTGTAGAACCTTGCAGTAAAATGCTTACTTATAAGCCATTAACCAACAGTGCTTTAAGAAGTTCAGAAGAAAAATGTGTTAAGTAAAAAATAGGCAAGTAAAACCTTTTTGACAATAAAAGTAACAGATCATTAAAGAGCAGCAGTAAAATAACAAGCAAGGCTATATATAGAGTGTACCGGTACAGAGTCAATGTGTGGGGGCACCAGTTAGTCAAGGTAATTGAGGTGATATGTACATGTAGGTAGAGTTAAAGTGACCATGCGTAGATAAAAAACAGAGAGTAGCAGCAGTGTAAAGAGGGGTCTGTGTAGTCATTTGATTAGCTGTTCAAGAGTCTTATGGCTTGGGGGTAGAAGCTGTTAAGAAGCCTCTTGGACCTAGATTTGGCGTTCTGGTACCGCTTGCCTTGGGGTAGTAGAGAGAAAAGTCTATGACTAGGGTGGCTGGAGTCTTTGACAATTTTTAGAGCCTTCCTCTGACACCGCCTGGTATAGAGGTCCTGGATGGCGGGAAGCTTGGCCCCAGTGATGTACTGGACTGTACGCACTACCATCTGTAGTGCCTTGCGGTCGGAGGCCGAGCAGTTGCCATACCAGGCAGTGATGCAACCAATCATGATACTCTCAATGGTGCAGCTGTAGAACCTTTTGAGGACCTGAGGACCCATGCCAAATCTTTTCAGTCTCCTGAGGGGGAATGGGCTTTGTCGTGCCCTCTTCATAGTGTGTTTGGACCATGATAGTTTGTTGGTGATGTGGACACCAAGGAGCTTGAAGTTCTCAACCTGCTCCACTGCAGCGATGGGAATTGGGGGCGTGCTCTGTCCTCCTTTTCCTGTAGTTCAAATCAAATCAAATATGTTTACTGGTCGCGTACACAGTTTAGTAGATGTTCAACTCACATCATGGACAACTTTAGCATTATAGCAAATGAGCAACTTTGCAACTACTTACAATACTACTTTTTAACTACTTAGCTAGCATGTTCCCTAACCCTAACCTTAACCCATAACCCTAACCCCTAACCCCTAACCCCAATTTTAACCCCTTGCCTAGCTAACATTAGCAACCTAGCTAACGTTAGCCACAACAAATTGGAATTTGTAAGACAATTTTGTAATATAAACAAATGTGTTCTGAAGAAAATTGTGCACTGGACACGAAATAAAATACTTTTTGGTGTGCCTGTCACAAATTTAATTTGTGTCTATTTCACAATAAGCTGTGATAGTGTTTGCAACCCAACCTGTGTTCTGCAGGAGTGGATGGAGGACTAAATTAATCTTGCAGTGTTGCTATCTAGATGTGTACTAGTTGAAGAAGGCTGTGTTACTAGTTGAAGAAGGCTGTGTTACTAGTTGAAGAAGGCTGTATTACTAGTTGATGAAGGCTGTATTACTAGTTGAAGAAGGCTGTATTACTAGTTGAAGAAGTCTGTATTACAGTTGAAGAAGTCTGTATTACTAGTTGAAGAAGGCTGTATTACTAGTTGAAGAAGGCTGTATTACAGTTTAAGAAGGCTGTATTACTAGTTGAAGAAGTCTGTATTACAGTTGAAGAAGTCTTTTAACTCAACGTAACGTAAACAACACTGCTAGCTAGCCAGCTAGCCCCCGAATAGCAGCACTGTAGAATTATTATAATACACTGCCCCTACTCGGATGGTATCGCGCCGTCCCAACCTTCGCTCTCTCTCCCCCGCTACTCTCTCCTCTTCCATCCTATCATCTCTTCCCTCTGCTCAAACTTTCTCCAACCTATCTCCTGATTCTGCCTCCTCAACCCTCCTCTCCTCCCTTACTGCATCCTTTGACTCTCTATGTCCCCTATCCTCCAGGCCGGCTCGGTCCTCCCCTCCCGCTCCGTGGCTCGACGACTCATTGCGAGCTCACAGAACAGGGCTCCGGGCAGCCGAGCGGAAATGGAGGAAAACTCGCCTCCCTGCGGACCTGGCATCCTTTCACTCCCTCCTCTCTACATTTTCCTCCTCTGTCTCTGCTGCTAAAGCCACTTTCTACCATTCTAAATTCCAAGCATCTGCCTCTAACCCTAGGAAGCTCTTTGCCACCTTCTCCTCCCTCCTGAATCCTCCCCCCCTCCTCCCTCTCTGCAGATGACTTCGTCAACCATTTTGAAAAGAAGGTCGACGACATCCGATCCTCGTTTGCTAAGTCAAACGACACCGCTGGTTCTGCTCACACTGCCCTACCCTATGCTCTGACCTCTTTCTCCCCTCTCTCTCCAGATGAAATCTCGCGTCTTGTGACGGCCGGCCGCCCAACAACCTGCCCGCTTGACCCTATCCCCTCCTCTCTTCTCCAGACCATTTCCGGAGACCTTCTCCCTTACCTCACCTCGCTCATCAACTCATCCCTGACCGCTGGCTACGTCCCTCCCGTCTTCAAGAGAGCGAGAGTTGCACCCCTTCTGAAAAAACCTACACTCGATCCCTCCGATGTCAACAACTACAGACCAGTATCCCTTCTCTCTTTTCTCTCCAAAACTCTTGAGCGTGCCGTCCTTGGCCAGCTCTACCGCTATCTCTCTCAGAATGACCTTCTTGATCCAAATCAGTCAGGTTTCAAGACTAGTCATTCAACTGAGACTGCTCTTCTCTCTGTATCACGGAGGCGCTCCGCACTGCTAAAGCTAACTCTCTCTCCTCTGCTCTCATCCTTCTAGACCTATCGGCTGCCTTCGATACTGTGAACCTTCAGATCCTCCTCTCCACCCTCTCCGAGTTGGGCATCTCCGGCGCGGCCCACGCTTGGATTGCGTCCTACCTGACAGGTCGCTCCTACCAGGTGGCGTGGCGAGAATCTGTCTCCTCACCACGCGCTCTCACCACTGGTGTCCCCCAGGGCTCTGTTCTAGGCCCTCTCTTATTCTCGCTATACACCAAGTCACTTGGCTCTGTCATAACCTCACATGGTCTCTCCTATCATTGCTATGCAGACGACACACAATTAATCTTCTCCTTTCCCCCTTCTGATGACCAGGTGGCGGAATCGCATCTCTGCATGTCTGGCAGACATATCAGTGTGGATGACGGATCACCACCTCAAGCTGAACCTCAGCAAGACGGAGCTCCTCTTCCTCCCGGGGAAGGACTGCCCGCTCCATGATCTCGCCATCACGGTTGACAACTCCATTGTGTCCTCCTCCCAGAGCGCTAAGAACCTTGGCGTGATCCTGGACAACACCCTGACGTTCTCAACTAACATCAAGGCGGTGTCCCGTTCCTGTAGGTTCATGCTCTACAACATCCGCAGAGTACGACCCTGCCTCACACAGGAAGCGGCGCAGGTCCTAATCCAGGCACTTGTCATCTCCCGTCTTGATTACTGCAACTCGCTGTTGGCTGGGCTCCCTGCCTGTGCCATTAAACCCCTACAACTCATCCAGAACGCCGCAGCCCGTCTGGTGTTCAACCTTCCCAAGTTCTCTCACGTCACCCCGCTCCTCCGCTCTCTCCACTGGCTTCCAGTTGAAGCTCGCATCCGCTACAAGACCATGGTGCTCGCCTACGGAGCTGTGAGGGGAACGGCACCTCAGTACCTCCAGGCTCTGATCAGGCCCTACACCCAAACAAGGGCACTGCGTTCATCCACCTCTGGCCTGCTCGCCTCCCTACCACTGAGGAAGTACAGTTCCCGCTCAGCCCAGTCAAAACTGTTCGCTGCTCTGGCCCCCCAATGGTGGAACAAACTCCTCACGACGCCAGGACAGCGGAGTCAATCACCACCTTCCGGAGACACCTGAAACCCCACCTCTTCAAGGAATACCTAGGATAGGGTAAGTAAGGGTAAGTAATCCTTCTCCCCCCCAACAAGATTTAGATGCAAGTGGCTGTTCCACTGGTTGTCATAAGGTGTATGCACCAATTTGTAAGTCGCTCTGGATAAGAGCGTCTGCTAAATGACTTAAATGTAAATGTAAATGTAGTTGAAG